>NW_027506806.1:0-22105 GCF_021521415.1 Bidens hawaiensis
GGGGTACTTCCTGAGTTGCCTACATTTGGTGCAACACTTGTTCTAAAATATCCCAATGTTTATCGAAGAAACAGTCGATTGGGGGCAACAAGTCAATTCAATCCATAAGTAGAATTTGACATACTACCTTGGTTGGTGAATAATGACATTGAAGTGATGGAGGTTCCTGCTTCACCTATGGTGAGCAGTGATGAAGAAGATGAAAGTGATGATGACTCAGATGATGAAGATGGTAATGATCATGGAGATGAAGTTGGTGATGAAATGGTTGTAGAAGAAAGTATGGCTAATATACAAGCACAAGTTGATGAGAAAGTGGTTTGTGATCATGTAGTTGATAATGCGATCCAACATGTGATAGATCTTACACCACCAATCTCCCCATAGCATATACATGACCTTTATATTCCTTATCCACCACACTTACCAATTCAAACCTAAATCCATGAATCATGCATTCCTTCCCCACGACACTCACCAATCCAAATCCAAACCAATGAACCCTATATCCCAAAACCAATATTTTCTAACCCAATACAGATGAACCATACATACCAGAATTCCTTGAAGCCCGCCAAATCAACCAACCTGATTCCCCAATCCACTCCCAAGACAATGCTCAAACTGACTATTCCTCATCATCATCTTCCCCAAACCCAAGCCAAACTAATCTTGTCCAAACCCAAAACCCTTTATCACACCAAATTTCACCCATTATTCAAACCCCAATCCATCAAACCCAAACCCAAACCCAAACCTCCCAAACCACTTAACTAGAACCCCTTAACCTTAACCTTTCACCATCCACATCTCCCAGAATCAACCTTTTGACAAGAAATTAACGGCGTACCTTTTGCATGATGGGTCAGCGAGGAAATGGGAACAGCAGCTTAAGCCATTAGGTGTAGGCGCTTTCCAGAGGTGGAATCTTCTAGTTCTTCCTATTTAACCCGAAACCGATCGATCTAGCCATGAGCAGGTTGAAGAGAGCTCTAACAGGCCTTGGAGGAGGAGCCCGTTTGATCCATTTTCCTTTAGGAATATTAGGGGAGACCATAGGGATATGCATTACTTGGAAACAAAGAGAATCATGAAAACCAGAAGAATGAGTGGGCCCAATGTGAGTCGGATCGCTTAGCCATGCTTCATAATGGAAAAACGAGCACCGTGGAAATACATGTCGCTCAGCCAAAGGAACAACGGGAGATTCGATCTCATAGAGTTCCATTCCCATTCTCAACCCATGACCAATATGAGCTCGAAGCTTCCTTCGTAACTCCGGAACTTCTTCAAAGTGGCTCCCCTCCATGCCTCATTTCATAGGGAACCTAAAAGTGGCTCTATTTCATTATATTCCATCCTAGAAATGCATCTGTTCATGATTCAGTTGCTATGTCTTCTTCATCTATTATCAATAAAGTCAAGCACTGGAGTAAGGATTTATTGCAGCTTGATTATCCCACTCATTCTTCTGGTTTTCATGATTCTCTTTGTTTCCAAGTAATGCATATCCCTATGGTCTCCCCTGCTTTACTAGCTATAGCCCTTGTTGCTGGAATGAAACGAAGCTTGGAAAAGAATTATGCTTCTTGCTAGGCCCTGATGGCGCTAACTATGAATATGATGCCTGAAGATGAAGACCTACTTTATATCATTTCGAATTAGCCATCTACCTCAGAGATTCCTCCTGAAACATTTTTCAAATACAAAAGTTCAGTATCTTCCCACGAATTAGTAAAATAGACAGGATTCCTTTGCACAGAATAAAAGTTGTGGCTCAATCTTCAGAAATTTTATCGGAAATCTGAAATACTTATACCTACAAAAAAATACGGGAGTAAAGATTTTAAGTGGGTTCGCTTGGACTATGCTATGTATGAATGATATTTTGTATTTTATATATCGCGCTATCCGACTTGTATGTGAAAAGAATTTCGTACTCGTAACTGATCCCTTCCTTGCGAAAGGTGTGCTCCAATGAAAAGTACACAACACTAGTAGTGCCCTTTTTGACGACCAAGTCACAATGGAAACAATGTATCTCTCTGAAAAGCCCACATACGACGAAAACTCTTTGTTGCCGTCGGGAAAAGAAGAAGTCCTAGCCCTATTAACATAGGAACTGGAAGCTAATTCCTGTAGATGTCTATTTGCCGGGCTGTCCACCTAAACCAGAAGCAATTATAGATGCTATAACAAAACTTCGTAAGAAAATATCTCGTCATTTCTCCCCACACGGCCTCTCCCTTTGAAAAAAAAGCGAAGAGGTACACTGAAATAAAAAATTGTTCCTATAAAACAATTGATACCGTTTCATTCCTCAAATAAATTAGGAGTGCTTCTAAAGTCCACTTCTTCCCCATACTACGAGCCGGTTCCACGACTTTAGTGGAAATGATGATCCTGCTTCCCCTGAAAGTATCAACTACCTGAGGCTAAGGCGGATTTGTCAACGGCTGCGCTGCGATAAGACCCCATACCTAAAGCTAACATCATATAACCCAATTGAGACATTGTGGAATAGGCTAAACCCCTCTTAATGTCCTCGATCCTTATCAAACTGACTGCATGTCCGTGAGGATCCCACAGAGCGCCTTCCACTTCTAATAGGCCACGAACTATCTCGTGTCTGGTACTCCACGGTTCCACTCTGCAAGAACTCCGAATCATTCTCTTAAAGCTCATTCTGCATGACAAGATGAGGTGCCCTGGGCACCCCCCTTTAGAAAGAAGGGTCGAAGTTTTTGGGCCTGTAGCTTTACCCGTCCGCCTTCGTCGGGCGGTGCTTGTGTGGGGAGTGCGCCACCAGAAATCGGGCTTGAAGCTCCACATACATGAAGAGAGAAATAGAGAGGGGGTTATCCTGCTTAAACTTGGGAAGTGAGCCGGATTTCTCACGGCTATTCGATCATTTCAATGTTTGAATTGAAGGTTCATACTGTTAGACTTATTTGATCTTATCAAATGTTATCATTTTTCTCGAATAAATCATGAATTCATGTATATATAACACCAACCGCGGAACAGGAGCATGCGTTACACACGTCGTCAGCTAGCGGACGCAAGCAGAGTGGGACCTTCTCCGATAGTCTCTTTCATCATAATATTGAAAGCTTCCCGCGGCAGTTTACTATAGCACCAGCCCCGGGACTTCCTTACTTTATTCAATTCTTCTTCTGCCTTTCCTGACCCGGAATGACTTGCTTTGCTAGTTTCCTTGCTCGCGGGGTTAGACTGATAGAGGGATTAGCTGGCTCCTACTCCTACAGGGTTATAAGGTTTATCCACTTCCTTACTTCCTCAAATAAAGGGGGAGACAGGTATCCCCTTTGAAAGCAATGCAGGATAAAGCTAGGAATTAGGTCAAAAGGAAAATTGAAAGGAGGGTCTTCCTATTCCCGCTTATGACGGCATATGCTTAAATAATAGGGCCACGGCCGTGGCGTTGGGCAGAAAGCCGATGATTTCGACGAGGCCCTTCCCTTTAACCCGAACAGCCAGGTCTTGATGAAGTAATGGCGGGTGAATTAGTAGAATTTTCAAGAAGGTACAATAGGTATTGCTCTTAATTTGGAATCAACTAATGTTAAACCATACTTGTGAGAGTGACTGTCTTACGCTACAGTAGCTACTGCTGCTACTGTCTTACTGTGTACAGGAACTGTGTGTGACTGTAGCTACCCGACCCCAAGGGAGGTACTTGTTACCGCTCCTCTATATGACCTATTCGAAGCTGCCACCGGTATGCGAATGATGCACAATTTTTTCATATTGGTGGAGTCGTGGCCCCTGTGAACATCTTTTCTTAATGTATTAAAGAGGGCCTCTCTAACCGGTGAAGGTGGGTGTCCACTAACGGCCATTCCTGGCTCGGCTCCGAAACGCAATTCCGGGAGGAGTCGGTAGTTGGGCACTGGATCCCTTCTTGGTTCTATTGAAATTGAAAATGCCAACGAAAGTCAAGATCCGAATATAAATGATACGGATAAAAACATTCAGAGTTGTAATAGAATTTTCTCACTTAAGGGCAAGAAACATTGAACTGGAAAAATTGCTAGCAGGTGCCCAAAGGAAACTCAAACCCTGAACTCTGAGGTTGAGAAGACCTCAGGTAAACCAAAATAGGGGAGAATGTTCATGTTGCTGAAAATTCATTAAATATGATTGGTGTGATGTATGATGAGAGTGAAGAGGATGAGTTGGAGGAAGATGAAAGGGAGAATGTGATTGTTGTTAATGAAGTGGTGAAGGATGTGAGAGATATTAATGAGAATATGGAGGGTGTAAATGAGAAAACAGTTGATGAGGATGTGGAAATGAATCAAGATGTTGATGATGATACAATAATTGAAAATGATCCAGATCTTGAAATATTGTATGGAGATTTTGAAGATAATGATTCCTTAATTATGGATGAGAAGGAGGTTGTGGATGAAGAACTTGAAGACTTATTTAAAGAGATTGATGATATGCCACCTTCTGTAATTAAAGAGGTTGGTCCATCCAAACCTGTCAATGAAGATGAAGAGAGGAGAAAAATGAAGAGAAAGGCAGTGGCTGAAGATGAGAGCCAACTACAACCATTAATGGCCACATCCTTGATAAGGATAACTCTATAGACAAGGTAAAATTGTTACATGAACAGTTAATGAAGGAGATGTTTGACATGGAGTTCTTAAACTACATGTTATCTAAAAAGGAAATTGATGAGAAAAGAATCATGTTAGAACATATTAAATTCAAAACCATCTAAGGATGGAAGAAGAACTGGATCAAGAGGTACTTGACGGCCTCTTGAAACTTAAACAAGATGAAGATGCTGAAAATGCACTTGCTTTGGTTGTGCATAAATTTCAAAATCAAAAAGAAAATGTGAATGAAGTAAATGTTGAGAGAACACCAGCCACTGAACCAAATGTTGAAGAGAGTGTTTATAAACAGTTGGTTGTAGATATTAATGGTAAGAGAATAAAATATGAGCTTGCTAATGATGTATCTGAACAGGTGATAGCTAGGTTGATGTATCGGAACCAGTTGGTCTCTTATCTAGAAGTCCAACAACGAAGTCAAAACGAATTAGTATTAAAATTATTAATCAGTAATCACTCACTGTACGAAGCCCTAATTTCAACAGAAATTATCTAATTGGGAGTTAAAAATTTGAAATTAGAGCAATCAAACCAAACCTGTAGAAGCATATATCAAATAAATCATGGATGAGCATCTTCCTTGGATTCTACCACTTCTACATTCACGTGCTCTGCCCGTCACCAACCATTTGTTTACCGACCTGATGGAAGGGATAGAATTATCGGAGTCGGAAGATGAAGATGACTGTGATAGCAAGAGGTGGTGGCGGTGGAAAAAGTTGTGGGGATTGGGGAGACGGTCAAAATCTGGAATATGAGAGACAGAGAAAATACAAATTATGTACAAGTTTACTGCACCACCGACCCTTGAAATTGTAATATATATAATTTTTCAATCTATCAATCAACTTTAACTTTTATTTCATATACAATAAAATAGTAATTTTCATTTTAATATCTATCCATACAATCTTTATTTAAAACTTCATATATTTCTGGCATCATTATCATTAGTGAAGAGGTAGGTCCCAGCAGGGCCCAGTTGGACCCGCAAGACTCACCTTGAAGAGGGACGTCTGCGCAAAGACCAACTGGTTCCGCAGGACCCACCATGCTCAGAGATGAAGACCTTACGCGCAGTACGCCAGCTGTTCCCGCAGGAAAAGCCTCCCAATGGTGAAGTACCCCGCCTGTTCCCGCAGCTGCGGATACAAGCCATCAGGGAAGGCTACCCGCACTAATAGCAAGGCTACACGCACAAGGCACTAACTCTCAATAATTCAGTAATGTCACCTGAAGAAGGAATGAGCAAGGCGGGAATACTCCCGCCCAAATGAGCCAGTCCGTACGCTTCTGGAGGATCTTTTGTACTATACCTGCCAAGGTATGGACAAAATAGACAAGATCTGACCAAAGCAGCCCATGAACCAATCACAGGGTGACAGCTCACTGACAACAGTACGACGAGGAGCACGCTCTAGTACAAAATGTCACTATCAGCCGCTGCCTACTCACCAACCCTTGTCGTGGCACGTACATAGCCTGCAGTTGGTGGAAAAGGAATAGTACACAGCCGGCCATGTCACTATCAGCCGCTGCCTACCCACCAACCACCAGCATGGCACGTGCGTAGCCCACAGTTGGTAGAAAAGGAATATTATACAGCTGGCTGTACCTGCTTGGAAACCTACCTTCGGCTATAAATACTCCAACACCTTGGAACGGTATCATATACTATCTTATACCATCACAGATCTTATCTGCTCTAGCTATTTCTCTTAATATACATTTATATTCAGAGCAATCTAGTCTGATTCTCACGCCGGAGGGTGGTCACAAGGAGGTACCCCCCTTCTCAGTGACGAGTTCACGGTGTCTGTTTTGCAGGTCATCAGAAGAATAACCATCTTTTCCGGACCTAACCCTCGTGAGAAACATCTACTTGACCCTAAGATTATCCGTAATCTGCCGGGGTCACTTAGTGTTTCTTCAATTAGACATTAGTTACTCATCACTATCAATTAAAAAAAATCTTTATTGAAAAATAGCTAATTTTCTCTCATTTGTCTAGAGCATCCCATGCAAACATATCATATCTTTTTAATGCTTGTAGACACTCCCTCAACACATATGGGTCCAGTTATTGATGTTGTTTATGTCAAATGTAAAATACAGTGCATCAATAGTTGTTGATGAACCTTAGTCACAACATGGACCTTAGTTGGCATTGATGTTGTATGTTTTGCAACAATAACTATAGTTATTGCAGATGAAGTCAACAGCTTTCTTGTTGTTCTTGGAATTTTATTTCAATCTCTTTGAATCTATTTTAGTATTAGCAAGAAAAACATTAGTTTTAGCTATAGACACGACACATTTGCTCTTTTAACCTTTTTTATGTTGCAAATAAATTATTTAAGAACTTGTTTAAAAGGTTGTAGAAGCAATCACCGGCAATATGACTACATAGAACATAACTTTACTCTCTTGTTTTGCAATTTTTGAGTCTTGGGGAATGGTTTTCATAGTTTTTTCAGTAACTTTCTTCTTCTTTGGAGCACTAAGGCGTTGGCAAACATCACATTTTGAAGCTTGTGTAGCAAGCATTTTAGTGTTGACAAGCATCGCATTTTGGAGCTTGTGTAGCGAGCATTTTGTTGCTTATATGGATCTTGAACAAATGTCAAAATTTTAAAATAATTTAGCTGCACCTTTCTATGTTTTTCCTAATTCCCCTTTTATTTGGGCGCTTCGATAATTTTTTCTTTAGCTTTGATGATGATGATAATGACTTGCTACTAATCAATTCGGAATTCTAGATATATTTTTAGATTTTTCCTTATATCAAAATAACTTTGCCAGTTGAAAATTCTAGATATGTTTTTTTTCTTTACAAAAATATATATACAAGTTTTGTTTGAAAATTGGTTTAGAACCCTTTTAATCAATAACTTAAGGGAATGAATTATTTTATGTTTTCTGATTTTGTTTACATACATATACATAGAAATCATATAAAAATATGAAATGACGAAAAATAAAACCACATAATATCATATGCACAAAAACAAAAATATGAATTATAAGCGAGACTCGGACCAATTACATGTACGAAAACCATATCCGACTATAATTTTTTCCTCATAACTCATTTATAATCCATACTGTAGGGGTATGGTACTAAAACCCGGTTCTACGACCCTAAATCTATTATGTTTGGCCTATTTTATCGCATGGACTAATACAATGTTATTGGGCCGAGGGGGTTTTGTGGAGGTAACCCTAACTGGGCTAGGCCCATTAGGGTACCATGATGGTGGCCATGAGACTCTATATAAGGAGGTCTCCACCTCCTTATCATGGGTCATGCTCAATAAGAGCCACCACCACTTTTTGTGTCTGTGAACAAGAAATCCTCAGGATATCTTAGCAGTCACCTCCACACCCCCGAAACTATTGCAGGTCTCAACATTGCAGGTCACCAGGCGCAGCCGCAGAAGAAGAAGATCAAGACGTGGTTCGTTCATCTCGAAAATCCGTGGAAACATCGTCATGGATCAGGTAAGATTCATCTCATGTTGCGACATTGGCGCCATCCGTGGGACGGCAACGAACTGCCCTTCGATCTCCATCTCGGCTGTCAGATCTCTCCCAAGAAAAACGCAGATCTGGAAGTTTACAGAAAAAAGCTTCAAAGCTTGTTCTATTTAAAGCTCAAAAAGATCCATAGATCTAAAAAGAGGCTTCCAGATCTGGGCAAGAAGGAAAATCCGTGATTGGAATGATCAGATCTCCGAATCTGTGATGGTTTTAAATCTGCTCCGGGCTTCAGATCTGTCCAGATCTGATTTACAGATCTAGGTCTAGATTACAGACCTGGATTTTAGGTCTAAAGTTGCAGATCTGACTCTTAAATTGCAGATCCGGAAATTACCAGACTTCCGCCGCCATGTACGCACGCCCGTGGGTTCTCACTCCGCAGCCGTGCATGTGCCGCCGCGGAAACCACCATCTGGGTTTTTGCGCAAGAGACCTCCGCCATGCACGCGCACTCGCGAGTCACCACTCTATCGCCGTGCATGCGCGCATCAGGCTACGCGCCAAACTTCAAGGTTGGGAATCCTCCTAATATCCCATATGGCTACGCGCCAAACTTCAAGGTTGGGAATCCTCCTAATATCCCATATGGCTACGCGCCAAACTGCAAGGTTGGGAATCCCCCTAATATCCCATATGGCTACGCGCCAAACTTCAAGGTTGGGAATCCTCATAATATCCCATATGGCTACGCGCCAAGGTTTGGAATCCTCATAATATCCCATATGGCTACGCGCCAAGGATGGGAATCCTCATAATATCCCATATGGCTACGCGCCAAACTTCAAGGTTGGGAATCCTCATAATATCCCATATGGCTACGCGCCAAGGTTGGGAATCCTCCTAATATCCCATATGGCTACGCGCCAAACTTCAAGGTTTTTGAATCCTCATAATATCCCATATGGCTACGCGCCAAACTTAAGGGTTGGGAATCCTCATACCATATGCTCACGCATCACATATGCTCACGCCTATTACACATGCTTACGCATCACATGCTCACACATGTCACAGTCTACGCGCACGAGCATGCAACATCTGCACGTGGCGCGGGACATAAAGTAGCTCGTAAGTCGCCTCACGCGCAGGCTTTTATATTCACACAGCTCATAAGACGCCTCGCGCGCAAGCTGTTATTATTCTTACAGCCCGTAAGTCGCCTCACGCGCAGGCTTTATTATTCACACAGCTCATAAGACGCCTCGCGCGCAAGCTGTTATTCTTACAGCCCGTAAGTCGCCTCACGCGCAGGCTTTATTATTCACACAGCTCATAAGACGCCTCGCGCGCAAGCTGTTGTTATTCTTACAGCCCGTAAGTCGCCTCACGCGCAGGCTTTATTATTCACACAGCTCATAAGACGCCTCGCGCGCAAGCTGTTGTTATTCTTACAGCCCGTAAGTCGTCTCGCGCGCAGGCTTTATTATTCTTAGCTCGTAAGTCGCCTCACGCGCCAGCTCAATTATTATTCTTATAGCTCATAAGACGCCTCTCGCGCGCAAGCTTTATTACTTTCACAGCTCGTAAGTCGCCTCACGCGCCAGCTCAATTATTATTTTCAAAGCTCATAAGACGCCTCTCGCGCGCAAGCTTTATTACTTTCACAGCTCGTAAGTCGCCTCACGCGCCAGCTCAATTATTATTTTCAAAGCTCATAAGACGCCTCTCGCGCGCAAGCTTTATTACTTTCACAGCTCGTAAGTAGCCTCACGCGCCAGCTCAATTATTATTCTCAAAGCTCATAAGACGCCTCTCGCGCGCAGGCTTTTATTATTCTTAGCTCGTAAGACGCCTCACGCGCAGGCTTTATTATGCTACAGCTCGTAAGACGCCTCTCGCGCGCAGGCTTTATTATTCTTAGCTCGTAAGTCGCCTCACGCGCCAGCTCAATTATTATTCTTATAGCTCATAAGACGCCTCTCGCGCGCAAGCTTTATTACTTTCACAGCTCGTAAGTCGCCTCACGCGCCAGCTCAATTATTATTCTCAAAGCTCATAAGACGCCTCTCGCGCGCAGGCTTTTATTATTCTTAGCTCGTAAGACGCCTCACGCGCAGGCTTTATTATGCTACAGCTCGTAAGACGCCTCTCGCGCGCAGGCATTATTATTATTTTAGCTCGTAAGTCGCTTCTCCCGCCAGCTTCATTATTATTATAGCTCGTAAGTCGCTTCTCGCGCCAGCTCCATTATTATTATAGCTCGTAAGTCGCCTCACGCGCGAGCTTCATTATTATTATAGCTCGTAAGTCTCCTCGCGCGCAGGCTTTTATTACAACATGTCACCATCATGAAGAAAACCTCTCAAAACTCAGACAATAAAGACAAGGCCAAAGAAAAGGGGAAAAAACCGCCTCACACCTTATAAAGTCCAGCGCTCCACCTAGACGCTTGCGCGCCCAGGAGCAACACTGGACTTGGGGGGCTTGTAGGGGTATGGTACTAAAACCCGGTTCTACGACCCTAAATCTATTATGTTTGGCCTATTTTATCGCATGGACTAATACAATGTTATTGGGCCGAGGGGGTTTTGTGGAGGTAACCCTAACTGGGCTAGGCCCATTAGGGTACCATGATGGTGGCCATGAGACTCTATATAAGGAGGTCTCCACCTCCTTATCATGGGTCATGCTCAATAAGAGCCACCACCACTTTTTGTGTCTGTGAACAAGAAATCCTCAGGATATCTTAGCAGTCACCTCCACACCCCCGAAACCATTGCAGGTCTCAACATTGCAGGTCACCAGGCGCAGCCGCAGAAGAAGAAGATCAAGACGTTGTTCGTTCATCTCGAAAATCCGTGGAAACATCGTCATGGATCAGGTAAGATTCATCTCATGTTGCGACACATACTAATGCGCTCTAAAAATTAGTTTGATTTAAACAAAATAATCTTTGGATATTTTTTTTCTTTTGGAAAATAGTTGGAAAGTTTGTAAAGATGTGAAGACGTGTTAGATTTCAAAATGCTTTTGAAAAGTGCAAGATCTCTATCATCTTTCCGAATACTGTCATGATGGATTGTCGAATTAGATGATATTTCTTTTTATTAACCGGTATTTACTTTATTAGGTAAAGTTAAAATACAAAGATAGCAAAAAAACGAGAAGGGTGAGAAAGATTTGCGACCATACAAAAAATTCTTAAAAATAAATTCAGAAATATTAAAAAAAATTATAATTCAAAGTAAAAATAAAAAACGAAAAAAATTTAAAAAACTAAAATGTTTCTGTTATCATTCCCGTTCAAAAATGAAAAAAAATGACGAAAAGACAAAATGCCGAAATCAAAGACACAATGACAAAAATAACATAAAACTCAATTATAACTAAAAAAACACAATATATCGCAAAATACAACACAATGTCGAACAAAATATAGCACAATGTTAAACAATATAAGACAATATAAAAAAAACACAATTAATGATGAAAACAAACACAAAACACAATAATAAACAAAAAGACACGACAATATTTTTCACATACCATTTTATCTCTTTATTTTTGTGAACAATCTTTTTATGTGGCTACCATTTTATTAAATCTTTTATTTTTTTGAGGGGTTTTTGTATAATAACTTGACTCTTCCGTTGTATTACTTGAATAATCCTTCATTTCTACACCGCTACAAAATACAAAGCAGGGCCAACCCGTAGGCAAACAAAACCAAGCAAGGTTTTTAGGCCCACATATTTTTTTAAAAGGCTTATATTATTAAACGAAAAAGAACTAGACATTATAACGGCCTTTAAACTCACACTTACTTAAGACATTTAAATTCAAAAAAAATAACCATTAAAAATTGATCTAGTGAGAAACCATTAAATATACTATAACAAGCAATGAAACTAAACTTATGTATTAGTTTGGTGAGTATGCGCTACTTATCTATAAGTCATGAGTTTGAGAACAAATCTAAGTAGTTTTTATCATCAACGGGTTACAAATCTTATTTCGATTTAAGCTTTCAAAATCAGTAAGCAGACCCGACATAAAAGACTTCCATTTTAATTATTTATTCTTTCTTCAAATCCTATCTACTTTTATCAAAGAAAAAGCAAAGATAAGAAAATGATGCATGAACTAAAAATTAGCAACGTAAAAGAAAGTCGCCAATATGTGGATTCACATGCACACCATCAACCTATTTAAATTACTCTCCACTTTCTTGACATTCTTTTTAAAGCTAAAAACTTGCATAGCCCATTCTTTTTAAAAATTACTAACAGCAATTAAGTCAATGAAAAAAGGATCGACCACGGATTCTTTTGCAGACTTGTACCCGTTTAAACGCTTTTTAAACAAACGTAACTCCCTCTCGTCTCTTGATGTTCGATCCTATCAAATTTAACATCATATTAGATATATAATCTTAATTTATTCAATTATCCACAAGGACTTACATATTCTTTCTTCTGCAACAAGATGTCAACCAGGTACTGCAGCCACAACACATTCGTCTTCGGGAAACTGTATGTATCATCAAATGAAAGCGGTTGTTTTGTTTGATATAAAACTTTCAACCCATTTGATTATAAATGTGCAAGTTGTATATCTAGGCATGTTAATTGTTGTATGTTTTTAATGCATAAAATAGGCAAATATTTTGCTAAAATATCTTGGAAAAGTGCTCGTTTCGGTTCAGTTTTCCCATTTAAGCTTAGCTTTTGGGCGAGAAAGAAGCGGCCCAAAAAAATGAATTTGCGTCTAAATCTTTTTGTTAATTAACAGTTAATCGATTCTTAAACATTTGAGCTAAAATATTTGGGTTACACTATTTATTAAATTCTTATAAATTACTTGACATTCATAATTAAAAATAAAAATCCACAAGTTCAATTTAGCTCGGTTTAAAATTTCAGTTTCATGGTAGTAAAAATTCCTAGTTTCATACCTTCCCTCCCAGCAATCTTCTGCAACTTGTTTCATTTTCCGATATGTTTCTGACTACACACGATATCAAAGAATTGAACTTTAGAATAAAACGGAGACATATATAATATAGTGGTTACTTGTGTTTGAAGCTACCTGTATATCTCCTTTTGGACCTTCAAATAGTCCTGGATCCACAGACAGATCCAAAAACAGAATACTTTCACCTGCCAACAACAAATATATGGCATATAAAAAGCACATTACTTGGATTAGGGTGTGCATGAAACTTAATAAACTGACTCAGAACCGAAAAAACCAACCCGAATTAGAAACCAACTGTTCGGTTTTGATTAATAGTAAAAATCTAAACATTGGTTTAGTTTCAGTTGTGTTTTGTGAAAAACCGAACAGATAAACCGTTTTGTTGAATTACCTTTTTGTTGAATCGTTTATGTTCTATAAACATGGATATTTGCTGTATTTATAACGCTAATCGGTTTTGTTTTTTTTTTAAATAAAAGGCCCAATTCCAAAATATCATGGGTTAAATTTCTTTGGCCCAAAAATTACTAGCCCGATTAGCAAAACCGAAAAAACGACGAATCTAAAAATAAATTGAACTAAAAAACCGAAACCAAACGCTTTTGAAACAACAGAAAACCGAAACTTTGGTTTTCGGTTATGTTTTGACCCAAAGCCGCACCGAACCACAACACACACACCCCTAACTTGGATTAGAGTTAATTAGTTATACAACAAACAACAAGAGTACCTGTATTAATCCTGGAGAGTGTAAAATCAATTATCGATGCAGCCAGTCCGTATGTCTTGAAACACATTTTTTTCCCATCAAGAATGAAGTTCACTGTTTCAGAACCTTTTCGTCTCAGCAAGATATTGCCCCTATGTAGTAAACAGTTGACAAAAAATTTAATGCCAACAATGAAAATATAACTGAAAACGGTTAATTAAAGTTACTGTTTACCAGTGCAAGTCTCTGTGTTCAAACTCAAAAGCAGCTTCTGCCACTGCCAACGCCCCAGTAACCTGAATACATGTTTAAATATCCGTTAGAGACCAAAAGTAGTGTCACAAGATTGCTATGCAGTTAATGCGGAAAGATATCGGATATCGGTCAATATGTGAGATATCGGTAGAATCTCAGTAATTTTAATATCATGCAGAATTTATATACGCTCCCTATCGTTTAACAAATTAAACCTTTGCAACTTACAAAACACTAACAATTGTAGCAAGTGGGAACTGATTAAGACTTAAAACACCAACATTAAACACTAAAAATGGACAATTAAAACTTAAAAAACTGATATAAGGAAAATCGGTGATATATAGGTCCAATATCGCCGATAATATCAGGACCGGTATTTTGCACAGATCGCCCGACAACCGATATACCAGTGATATATCGACGAAATCGGCTGCATAGCAAGATTGTCCCAAAAGAGATAAAAATTGACTCATTAATGAACATACCTGAAGTAACAAACTGCGTGCTTCATTGAAGTTGAGTAGCACAAAGCTCTCAAGATCCTGTCCTCCGTGTTCTTGAACAAACACAACAAAACGCTGTAGTAAATACGCATAGGTTTGTTAGAAGTTTTTTCCTTAAAAAAATGGTAACAGAATCCTCATAGTAAATATTTGAAACCTGCTTCTTAGCAAACTCGGTAGGATGATCGTTCTCCGAGAAATGCTTCTTGTCCCATTCTTCCCATGCTCTAATCATGGCATCATCATAAACACCGTCACATACCCTTAAACTGCATAAAATGTGTGCAATTATCAGTTGTGACTGTACAACTGTAGGCCATAATAATCATATATATTACTAAGCCAGACAAATAAGAACACCCATAAACAAACACTACATCAGGTGATTGCTGACTAAAGAATTAACAAACAAAATTAAAGATCCATTCACCTATAAGCTGTATTCTGTACTATATATTAATACAATAATACCTACAGTCTACAGATGACCAAGATCACTAAGCATCATCCTTGACAGATAGATAAAAGCATAAAATTACGAGTTATAAAATAAGGATTACTAGTTTGGTCATATGACTTTAAAATTCTGAAATTTAAAATTAATAAATAAATAAATTCAAAATAAACATGCTTTTGAAATTTGGTATAAGATCATTTAAAGAACTAAGAGAACATAACAAACTTCACTCTGCTGGTGTTTTAAACCATTTAAATTAATTATCTCACCATCTAGCAGCTGCAAATCAATGCCCAAATCTGCAAATTTTGAGTGTGTATGTGTAGCAATGCCATTCTAATACTTGAAAAAAAACTTAATTTTGCGGTGTAACATTTTTAAAGATATAATGATGTATAAAAAGGTAAAAAGATTGACGAAAGTTGATAAAAAAATCAAAATTGGTTTTCTTCCAATTATACCCTCCCAAGGAAGTGGCGCCGTAAAATCAGCTCGCCTCCTCTATCTCTTTGATCAATAACGGTGGTTCCTTCCTAGCCTTTTTAGGATTCCGTGTCTTTTTACCCGAACCTCATTCTATATACTCTGTGAATAAAAGAGTTAAAGGAGGAATTACCTTAACGTCCGTATGAATGCAGGACAAACATTATGAAAATGAGCATCATTTCCCCTTAAATCATTGAGGGTCAGAGAAAGCATAACTTCCTCAAGCAATTCTTCAGCTTTCTACACCCAAACAAGAAACAACATTAGCGTAAGCAGTACAACACATGCCACCTAAGGCAAAAAAAAAAAAAAGGAAGTACCTTTTGAATTTCTCCATTGACTAATGAGTCACCATCAAATGGAACAACTTTGCACACAGTTTCACCAGCAATAAATACTTCCCCATATGTACCTTCACCTACCTTCGTTATAGTTTCAAGCTCGCTGTGTTCACAACACACCCATGTTCCTTTTAAATCTTACTTCATTTTAAATGTAAATAAAGTAAATGTTTTAAACGAAAAACCAACCAATACTCAGATATCACATCTGAAAACGTCAATGGAGACGACTGCCCACACACTTTCAACAGCTCCAATAACGGGTCCCACTCTTCCTCCGACAGAGAATCTCGTGATGACAAAGAAAGATTCCGAATGGCAAAACCTAAATCTTCAGAATCTTTTTCTGCTTCTGCTTCTGTTTCTTTTATAGAACCAATGAAAGTTGAGTTATATTTAGTTTGACCATCGAAATCCAAAATAATAGATTCCCTGGACATCTCTGTAGTTTCCAAGATCTTGGAAAGTGAAGCAGAGGAGGAAGCACAACTGCTTCGGTTACGCAACCACTTCCTCAGGACTGATGATATATGGGACGGAAGAAGGCTGTTTTTGGTGCCCATAACCCATGTCTTGTTTTGAGGTGATGGGCTTTCTTCTAACAGTTGAAATGCATCAACCTCATCGAAGTATGCACGCTCCTTTTCATAGTTATGAGGAGGCTGTACTCCTTTTGCCTACATAAATTTGTTTCAGAAGAATAATAAATTAAAAGAAAGAAAGAAAGAAAGAAAGAAAGGTAGTACTTTAGCAAGAGGAGGTTTGTTGTTTTTTCTTATTGGTTTCTCCTTTTTGGGTCTATAGTGATCACAGGCGATACTTGTTCTTCCTCTGGAATTAATTAATAATAATAACAAAGAAGAAGATTAAATGTAAGAAACAGAATGGAATTAATTATTATTATTATTATTATTATTATTATTATTATTATTATTATTATTATGTTTAAAATGAAACCTGGTGAAGAGAGAACGATTCCAACTGCACCGCTTTCCTGGAACCAAACTCACGCGAACGGAACAGCTCGCTTGCTTCCTGTAAGCAAGAGGTAGGTTCTAACAAAATATTTCAAACTTATTAATAATCACAAGACTGGATTAGTAAGAAATGACTGACGCAGTTGGTGGGTTTTCCTTTTGGGGATTTCGGCGGTGGCGTCTGTAAACAATGGCGGTGCTTTGTTGTTGTTGTTGTTGATCATCGGATTCGGTGGCTATGATTTGCGACCAGAGATCAACTGCACCCTTATTATCACCTGAAAAGGTTTAATACATAAATAAATGTGGGTATAGTGACAACAAACAGACTGAAATCCACAAAATTCACCTGCCATAGGATAGGATGCGCAAACAATTGAAGCCTGAACTCTATCAATTGAAATGACAGATCTTTATTTTGAATTGAGAACGATGGGCGGGAATTATTGCCTGTAGTTGCTTTGTAATAAGTCAGTCAGTCAGTCTAGGGCTTGTTTTATAAGAGTCCGACTAGAATATCAAGGGTCCTCGCAGGTAGAGGTGCACAAATCGGATTATTCAAATACCCTCCGGGTATGACCGAGTATTGGTAATAATCGGTCCGGGTTCGGGCATTGTCTCTAAAAATCATACTCTATGCATCGTGATCGGGGTCGGCTATAGAACCGGGCATTTGAATACCATATTTTCAGGTATTAAAAAAATCCATATTTTCATGTTTTTTTGGCTTTTTTTTCGGGTAATTTTCGGATATAGATTGGATTTTTAAAATGTTGCACTTTTTAGGGATTTTTTCGGATATAGATCGGGTATTTGAAATACGCAGTTTATGTTATTGGACAAACCCGGTTTTGGTTATGGAACCGGTTTGGGTTTTCGAGTATTACCGGGTACAAATCGGGTCCAGTTCGGGTTTTAGTACCAAAATGGATACCCTATTCGTACCCTACGAGTAGGGCCAGGTTCGGGTATAAAAAAACCGGTTTCGGGTTTTTATTTCGGGTTCGGTTTCGGGTTTTAATTTCGGGTTCGGTTCCGGGTTTTATGTGCACCTCTACTCACGGGTACGGTGAGCAGAAAACCGTATTAATTGAACCGAGAACACTGAATCGAAAAAACTAAACCGTAGCATTAACCAACAGTTGTATTTTGTGTTGTTTTTTTTTTGAAAAAACAAATTTTTCGGTTTTGGTTATTGTTAGTGCATCGTTTTGCGTCTCGATCTTCGTTTAATCGTATTTTGGTATTAGAATAATGTATAAGGGTATTTTAGTCATTAATGTAAAGGTCCATTGGTTAAAGAGTCTTTAACGAATGTGATCCGCGTGTTTTAGACCTCATGTGTTAAGCATGTTTAACGAATGAGTGTTAATGTATAAAGTTATTCGTCATGGTATGTATAACGAATGAACTTAAGTTTTTTGTTAGCGAATAAGTGTTCATCGTTAAGTTTGTCAAACGAATGAGCCTTTCATCTATATATACCCTGTAACATTATCAAATAACTAATAGTTCTTATTTTATCCTCTAGTGTACTGTTACGCTGCCCAAATCTCCTCTCAACACACACTACACAAAGTAAAGTAATCTAGACCTAATCGTATTCATATCGAAGACTAGATCTAACATATAATCAGAAGCATGCATTCTCAAGTGGTATCAGAGCTATGCGTCTGATTGAATACGTAGGATTAACATTCGTTCCAATTGATCTCAGTTTTGAATGTTAATGGTATCAATTTGTACAAGTTCGATAACTGAACTGTTCGGACATAATTATTGATTAATTGAAGGTGTTAAACATCATAATTGATCGTGTTTTGGATATAGGATTGTTTTTTTATGATGAATTGATCATCTGTTATCGTTTAATTGTATTGATTTGACTTAAATCAGTGAATTCGATTTTAGCAGGAAAGAATTCAAAGGTATTAACATATTTTGATTATTTTGAGTCAAATTGGATTGGTTTAAGGACGAATTAGTTGTTCGGAATGATTTGAATAGGTTCGGAATGAGTTTGCGAGTGGTTTGACTGTGGATTGGTGTGATTTGGTTGAGTATGGATTGGTTTGAATATGTCTGGATTAAGTTTGGATCTAGAATTGTTGAAGATGATGAATTCTCATTCATTAATTTATGAGCACATTCGTTATCTTTGAATCACATTCGTTAGACGGTTAAAAGGTTGTTGCAACCGTTTCTAACAACCCCATCTGCTCAACGGTTCACCATTCGTTACACTATTCACTCATACGTTAAAGTTCCTCATTCGTTACCTTATTCGTTCCTTGTTACAGTTCATTCGTTACATTCTCATTCGTCGTTTTGTCATACATTTGAACAGTGTTATTCGTGTTTACTCATTCGTTAATCAAAATTCAAATTCGTTACCTCAGTTTCTAAAAATTGTCACTTTTTTAAAAGAGTGCATCTACACCAATTACCGTCTTCTATTCTCAAACAAGTCAAGACATTCCTCAAGGAGTTGTTTCTGAACCTAATGTATTTCCAAGTTCAGTTGGTTGTAATGTTGGTTCAGTTCCTCATGTCACACCATCACCTATGTAAACATGAAAGATGTAGAAATTCCTTTGGCTTTCATGGGAGCTTTTATGGCTTCTTATGAATAATTGGTGGGTGGTCAAGTAGTAAATAGTGTGATATGACCGATAAGGATTATGATCAGGTTGATCATGATGATCTTGACGTGATGGATGTGAAGTGGAATATGGCAATGATTATAAGGAAGATAAAGAAGTTTATGCATAGGACTGGGAAGGATTTCCCTGCCATGAGCAAGATGATTAGTTTTGATAAACTGAAGGTTAAGTGTTATAATTGTCAGGAGTTTGCCATTTTGCCAAAGAATGTGACAAGCCAAGAAAGGAATATTCTTCGGATCAAGAGATAGAAACTTCAACATCAACAAGAAGTATAACAAACTCTGAAATTTGATCTCATTTACTTTCTTTGGATAACTGTGCTCGAGCAAACGTCCAAGCAAAGTTATACTCAAGTATGCTCGAAATTAAGACCACAAGCATGCTCGGGAAATAAAGATCAGGCATACTCAATCAAAAAATAAAGTCTTAGAAAATGAACCAAGTATAAACTGAAACTAGCTTACTCGAAAATACAAGGTTACTCGAGAAACAATCACAAGTATATCAACCAAGTATAAATCATCAAGCACACTACCTTACTCGACATTAACTAAGTTCCAAAAATAATGATTTAGAAAGTTCATAAAAGCATATAACATACTCGAAATACATAAATCATCAAGTTTGCTCGTATTCTATCTAACTATGCTCGAATACTAAGATAAGATATAATAAACACATAAACACTCAACTTTGCTCGAATACATAATCAGTATGCTAGAAAGAACAAAGTATACTCGCAATACACAAATATACTCGAAATACACAAAGTATACTCGAAACACTTAAGATAGTCAAATAAGAACACAAGTATGCTCGAATACACTTAGAAACACATAAATCGTGCTTGAACAACAAAATATGCAAAAAAAAAAGAAAAAGTAAAAAAAGAAAGAAAAAAGAAAAAGAAAAAAACATTTTTGAGCATAGAAACACACAAAGATAAAGAAGCTTATTAAAAGTTGACTCAAACATATAAATTAAATGAACTTTTGACACTTGGTGATTTAAAGTTGAATCATCTTGGTGAAATGAGATCAAATTTCAGTTTAATCGAACAAAACACATTTGGAAAGATCTCAGCATTGGATCATATTAACTAAGTCACTTCACACTACTTCATTCTTAGCATCTATTATGACACATATGGCAGGTTGACATCAGGTATTTCTTAACTTAGCATGAATTTCATTGCATCAGTGATATGTTAAAAGTTCAATTTGTGCATAAAAGATTAACAGGCTCCACTTTTAGACTTATGATGCCTCTTATCTCTTTTCAAAGCTATTTAGTTTCGGTGACATTCTTTTAGCCATCAGATTTCCTCATGCAGCCATGTCGAAACGAACTTGGGTTTCGTAGTTCAGCCCATTGTAGAACTTCTCCACGAGACCTCATGGTGTGAAACCATTCTGTGAACAACAAGACAGCAGATTCTGAAAGCACTTGACTTGTTAACAGTAACATGGTACAAGTGTTAACTTATGAGAGTGGTGTTCAACAACACAAGACTCTAATACTCACGCATGGACTCACACACAAACTTGAACCAACGACTTGTTGATGTAACAAAAAAGTCTTAACATGATTACACACATCATACCGTGGCCAATCAACCAAACATTTTTCATACAACTTAACTTACATTTAGTTCACTAAACTTGTTCTAGCATGTACAAATGGATTGATTTCACAAAATAAAACCTTGAAAAAATTCAACAAAATAACCACAATAGCCAACGCGAATTAGGTTTCTCAAAAATGTTTTGTTATATTTTGATCAGTATACAAAACTGACAATAATTCAATCATTGCAGACAGTATAAAATGTTCAGCAGATTGCGCAACGGAAAGTAGTCTTGTGGTTATTTCACCTCCTTATCCAAATTATGCTAAGGACAATTAGGTTGTCTTCTAGACTCATAATACTAAGTTCCAGAAGTGTAACCATCAAATGTGTCTTTGTCGATTTCAATTATGTTGTCAGGAAATTTGGTTAGAATCAACTTTGCAAATCATATTTGACTTTCGGTTTTATAACATCACAAAACCTAATAAGAAGTCGTCCAAAATTAAAAACTATAACATTCAGAATGCTAGACTCAATTTGAATGTCATGAAATCAAGACTGATCATAACAAAACATTGTCCATCAAATTGCAAGCGAAAACATATGCGAATTCAATTTTGTTAACAATTGGATTTCAATCAAACCATAACAAAATTCAGGGACACACCAATCTTAACACTTTAAATCATCAATCATCACTCATTCACGTCTCATAACTTCTATATCACATAATTTTTCATTCCATGATCGTTTTAACATCTAGAGAATACGAAATAAATCATGAAAACAACGGTTAAGTGATAATTACTTAAAATCAACGATTATTTCAAGTAAAAACGAACTCCAACCAAGTAGTACTTCTTAATTCCCCGTGATCCCACCCTCACGTTCAATTATGTAAGGACTTTTTGAATAAGATGATCTAGTATAAAATGGAGATGCATGAGAAATTGCATATATCCAAAACAAGTCACCATGTTTTCACTAGAAAACTAGTAGATGAATAAGTCCGTGCTTTCTTCTGAAAACAGT
>NW_027506807.1:0-17851 GCF_021521415.1 Bidens hawaiensis
TACCTTACAGCGTGGAATTCAAAAGATAGCAAAGCAAACTCTATTAATTTAATAGACTAAGCTGACAATCAAATCTAGACGGACTCCTTACGAAGAACTAAATCTAGCAATCCCGACAAGCAAAGATCTATCAACAACCTATCACCTTACAACTTTCTAGGCTGGCAGTTCACTTTTATCTATTTACTTGATTTTATTGTTTCTATGATATTAATCGATATTAATCATAAATTAGTCAAGAACACACAGTAAATGACCTAACAAAACCCTATCCTATGAAACAATCAACAATGGCAATGTGAAACAATAAATTCAAGTAAACAAAACCAAGCAATCATACGCATTAATTAAATCAAACTCAACCGTTTACTTAGAACATAAAATCCATAAAGAAACGAAATCCAAATAAAAATCAAACCGAACTAAGGTTCATCACGACCTAGGTAGTCTATGGAATTTAGCCTAGCGTCATAAAGTCTAAATCAAACAAAACGAATAAAAACGAAATCATGGTGAAAATCTAAAGAACGAAGGATTAAAGGCGATAAAACCCGTAAAACTTCAAACGTAAACGTGTAGCTCTTCACCGGCTGTCCTCTTGCCTTCAAAATCACCACGAGACTCGAAAATATGCTCCAAGAACTCCCAAAATCATCTGATGGCTTCAGGTTATGTGAGGTTTAAGTTAAATGTGTTTAAATAACTAAAACAAGGCCCGACATTAAGCGAAAACTAACTTAATTCAGCCCAGTAGTGCCTAGGCGCCGCGCGGAGGGCATTTGGGGGCCGGTCAGACCGGCCGGGTTCTCTGTTCTGGTTCTTCCTGACGCGTTCCGGATCTCCATTTCGGCTCGTTTTTCGCCCTTTTTAATCACGATCAAATCTCGGAACCTACGAAACATAAAAATGTTAATAGTATACAAATCTCGACTAAAAACGAATAAAAACTATTAAAATATTAAATAAAATAAACAAGGGAAACATATATATTTAGCATAATATCAAATATCCCCACACTTATTTTTTTTCGTCCCTGAAAAAGTTTGATGCAGTTGGATCAGAATCGGAAATTACAGAGTAACAAACATATATGTTAATTTTAAAGCTCAGAAAAACGCAAAAAACCGCGATCACCGATATTGTTGTCCATTTAAACCCATTCCTTAATCTTTACCGGGACAAATATGATCCGGCATTTTTTTACTCGGTGGTTTACACAATTAAGACCCGCTTATTTTTAGCTTTTACCGTACCAGACCACCCCAACTTGACTTAAAACTCCAAATTAGCATATTTAAAACTTTTTGTTTCTCTATTTTTTCATGAATTGTTAAGACGATCAAGGGTATTGTTTATCCACCTAAGCTTAAGCATCAAAGTCTACCAAGCAGCCATTAGATATTATTAAGGTTCAATTAATTAATAGCTAGTGTTCCCCACAACATAACATACCCCCGTTATCAAGCAATACACCGAACCATTACCATAGGTGAGTATGCAAAATTTCATCTGTAGGGTTTACATGTAGCGTGTCCCTAGTGGTCTTTTTCTTAATGGTAATGAGACGCGAGCAAGGGGACCCCACATGGTTAACAGCGTGGATGATCAATTCTGTAATGCATTTGTACTTTGTACTTTTTGTGATCATGTTTAAAGACTAATGTGGCAGAAATCTGCGGGTTTTCTCTCTTTTAGCTTAATTTTAAATATTCACAACCCCATTTGGAATTGTGAATACCCAGATGAATAATCGGCATACAGACCCATGGTCTTCGGACCAGGGGCATCCTATCAATACAAGATTTAAGGTTATAAAACCGTACGCCAATGATGTGTAAAACACTAAAACTAGCAGTTTAAGATTTATATCACAGGCTACACGGCATACTCTAACGTTAAACCTACCCAAGCATCATATGATAACGTATTCAATTTTTTTTAAACTTTTCAAACGTAATAATATTTCCAAATTTTCATACAAAGAATTGAGGCTTGAGTATGGCTGACCTTTCATTACTTATTTTTTACGGACAAAACGCTTTACCCACAAGAAATTTCCGACCCATTTTATCAAATTGGCCTTGCATTTTCAAGGCTGAGCCTACCGACACATCCCAAGTTAAGTGCGCTTTCTTTTATTTATCTCATATTATTAGTAGTTTGAAAAACCAATTTCCGATAAATATCATCATCTCCCACTTTAACGCAAAACACCAGATTCAAGGGACATTTTTTCAATTTTTTTTTTATTTTTCAAACAAAAACTCAATTTTAACTACGACACAAATATCCTATCCCCACACTTAAATTTTGCATTGTCCTCAATGCAAGTATAAGAACGACTTAAAATAAAAAAAATTAAAATAAAGTCGGACTACAAAAAACTAAAAACTAAAAAATTAAAAACAAAAGCAAAAGCAAAAAGTTAATAAGCTAGATAATGGAAAAGACTTAGCTGGTAATATGCACATGAAATATGATGCCAAAGTCTTCTTCCATGAATGCCCTCCAATTACGGAATTGCTCAGCAAATGGTAACTCCTTCTTTCACAAACATAAGCGGCAAAAACAAAACAAGCATATCTAAAAATATATCTTATCATAATGATAGATATTAAGCAATTAAAGTACTTCACATCAACCAACAAATAAATCATGAATAATTAGCAGCAAATAATAAATAAAACATAAAGTATACGGCTCAGCTGCTCCATCATCCCCACACTTGTTTAAAACCATATCTCACCAGTCATCTCATAAGTAACCGGGTTGCCTCCCGGGAAGCGCTAAGTTTACAAAAAGTTTTCAGCCAGACTTAGTCCCGAAACCTCAATCAGGAGGCTTCTCCTTGATCATCTTCCCATCGGTGCTCCTCAACACTCTCCTCTTAAAATCAGTTGGGAAGAAACTAATTTCCAAACACATGTAGGCCCAGAAATACTCATTCGGCTCGATCCACCCATTATTAAAATTCTGAAAATACGACCAATTCGGCACACTTTGATTCCCGATCCCGAATCTCTTCCTTCTTGGGGCTCTTGATTTACGTGGCGATCCTACGAACAACTATTTCTAAAATCATATCCGCTTTACCGTGCAGACGTGTATGTTCTTTCACAACGAGATGCAATTCTTTACTCTTCAATTCTTCAGATATCTCTTGTTATTCCTCTTTGACATTTTGTTTCTTAACTGCTCCCCGAATAACAAAACTTCAAGCTCCTCAAGATCTCTTTCGGGGTTAAAATCACTCTCATCCACATCGTCTGAACCCACCAAATCTTCACCAAATTCATCCCTAAACTCGTCTTCCCAAGAGGGAATACGATCCTTTGTCTTATCCTGCAACCTAACATCCTCAAACTTGATCGTCGGCTCATAAAATTGTATTCGATACGTTAAGCCTCGCCGAAAATCATCCATTATATCTGAAAGTGGTGCTTTTGGATTAATGCTATGGGTGACACGTAAAACATCGTATAATATCTCTTCTGGATGTGGTATGTGATCCATCATTGCTCCAGATGAGTCTTTACAACCTATAATATTCCCCATCCTATCATACACCACACAGAATTTAGGCTGGTAGCTGTTTTTATCTAGGTGGTCCATAATTGCTTGTATTATTGACTCCCATATGCTTAAACCTCTTTGATCTTTATGAGGATTTTCTTCAACTTTGGCCACGTAGTAACAATACTTGAAGATCACTGCAAAGATAAACTTAAACCGAAAAGGATCACGAGCACCAAATAGTAGTAAAATAAAAAATATATATATATATTAAAGAAAACTAAACTAATTAAAAGAAATTAAACTAAACTATATTAACCTAACTCCTACGACTAAAAAAAACTATAAAAAAAAATAAAAAGTAAAACTACTTAGACTCCTACTACTTAAACGAAAATAAAACAAATAGCACGTATGTAGCAAATAAGTCCAAGTAAAGCTAATAACGCAATCGCCAAGAGTCCCCAGCAACGGCGCCAAAAACTTGATTTGCTAAAAGTAGTCAAATAATTATTAACTAAAATTATGCTAATCTAGATAGTAAGTAATACTCTAGACCCTTAAACTTAACTTAAACTACTAACCGACAAGTGAACCGATCGACTCTAGTACAGCTAAGTAAGTCCGGATATCGAACCCACGAGACTCTTTAAATTACGAAACTAGCAAATTAGACTCAACTACAAGACACGACTATTTATTAATAATATCTGAAGGGGATTTTAAAACTAATTAATTAAAACTCTAATAATAATTAACTAATGATTACTTTTATTAAACTATTAATAAACTAATTAATATAATAATAAAACAAACCCTAATTATAATAATAATAATAAAACATAATCATTACTTATTAATTAATTAATAAAACTTAAACCTAATTAATTTTGACTAATAAACAATTTAGAAAACTTGGATTAATTCAGATAATTAAAATAACTACCTAGGCCTGAATCCCCAAAGTTACGGTTATTAATTTAAATGGAAAAACGCAAGTTATGGAACCGGGATCATAAAATAGACCCTTGACAGAAAACTCGAACAGGACCCTTGAACTTCAAGAAGACGCCTATGGATTTCTAACAAGTTTTAAGACTCACCACTTTTATATTAAACTTCCTTACGGTTATTTAATCGCTTATGTCTAAGTATCTTTTATAGCGAAAACCTACCTTACAGCGCGGAATTCAAAAGATAGCAAAGCAAACTCAATTAATTTAATAGACTAAGCTGACAATCAAATCTAGACGGACTCCTTACGAAGAACTAAATCTAGCAATCCCGACAAGCAAAGATCTATCAACAACCTATCACCTTACAACTTTCTAGGCTGGCAGTTCACTTTTATCTATTTACTTGATTTTATTGTTTCTATGATTTTAATCGATATTAATCACAAACTAGTCAAGAACACACAGTAAATGACCTAACAAAACCCTATCCTATGAAACAATCAACAAGGGCAATGTGAAACAATAAATTCAAGTAAACAAAACCAAGCAATCATACGCATTAATTAAATCAAACTCAACCGTTTACTTAGAACATAAAATCCATAACGAAACGAAATCCAAATAAAAATCAAACCGAACTAAGGTTCATCACGACCTAGGTAATCTATGGAATTTAGCCTAGCATCATAAAGTCTAAATCAAACAAAACGAATAAAAACGAAAACATGGTGAAAATCTAAAGAACGAAGGATTAAAGGCGATAAAACCCGTAAAACTTCAAACGTAAACGTGTAGCTCTTCACCGGCTGTCCTCTTGCCTTCAAAATCACCACGAGACTCGAAAATATGCTCCAAGAACTCCCAAAATCGTCTGGTGGCTTCAGGTTATGTCAGGTTTAAGTTAAATATGTTTAAATAACCAAAACAAGGCCCGACATTAAGCGAAAACTAACTTAATCCAGCCCAGTAGTGCCTAGGCGCCTTGCAGAGGGTATTTGGCCTTCTGCCTTCGCGCGGCGCGGCTTGCTTTTCTATGGGGGCCGGTCAGACCAGCCCAGTCTGACCGGTTCTCTGTTCTGGTTCTTCCTGACGCGTTCCGGATCTCCGTTTCGGCTCATTTTAGCTCGTTTTTCGCCCTTTTTAATCACGATTAAATCCCGGAACCTACGAAACATATAAATGTTAATAGTATACAAATCTCGACTAAAAACGAATAAAAACTATTAAAATATTAAATAAAATAAACAAGGGAAACATATATATTTAGCATTATATCAATAATTCTATCGAGAAAACCACAAACGTTATCATTATAGGAATTATGTAGTACAAGACTTGTAAGGTAAACAATTAATGACAGTGGCCAGTTTTAATTAATTAATCACGTTACTCCTCTTGTCCTACATACTTCCCTTCATAATCACACTTGTGCTAAATTCTACAACTTACTTCCATTAACCATACAATCATACTATAAACATTCACATATATACTTATCTCTAGCAACTAAGCTAGCATTCAAAACAATTCATATCAAATCATAGATTCTAACACATGAGCTTAGTCATGTACTTTAACTCATACTTTCTTTCATGCTATAGCATACATTCTAATGTTTAATTCAGTTTTATTCGTTACTACTTGTGAGATTGCTCAAGTGGCATACGGCTATCCATACTGACTTTCTTCTTCGGTCCCATTCTCTGTTTGAGTCTAAGCATGTAAGGATGCTTAAATCTCTCAAACTTTTACTCTGATACCAACTTGTAAGACCCCAAACTAGGGCGCCTTACTTTTAGCTGGATTTACTCATAAACGTAGTTTATTACAGTGGAAGTATATACAATTTGCAATGGAAACTAAACTTATACACATTTATCTTCTTTTTCTAATTAATCTTCAATATGGATAGCCTCGTACGCACCTCAAGCTTTTCACATCACCAACAATACATGCATGCATAATAAAGGTCAACTATACGTTGAGGGAGTTCTAACGTTTCTTTCGTTTCATAAAATACGGTTTATAAATAAATCGCATCTTTCAGATATTCAAACATAACATAACGTTTCTCATTCATTATTTACGTGTACTATGTTTGTCTATCAATCATTCTGTAACTATGTACATACATGCTTGCTCATAACCGAGCCTCATATTCTTGCTTATAACTGAGCCTCCTATTCTTGCCCATAACCGAGCCATCTTTTCTTGCTCATAACCGAGCCGTCTATTCTTGCTCATAACCGAGCCATCTGTTCTTGCACATAACCGAGCCTCGTATTCTTGCTCATAACCGAGCCTTCTATTCTTACTTATCACCGAGCCGTGTATTCTTGCTCATAACCAAGCCATCTTTTCTTGCTTATAACCTAGCCATTTAAAAGGGATTTACCATCCTAACTTGTTGTGCATGCATGAGGCCTGAAGGCTCTACACGTACCATACATAACATTAATACGCATTTGCATTCATATAAACATTCTACACAAGTATTAGTAGAGCTTTGTCCCTAACCGTTCTTGTTCAATCAACCATGCATATGAATATATATTAAATAAAATAATATATAAACACGTTCTTACAAGATATACATTATTAATTTAAATCACGTATATAATTGCTTTCACATATGAGTATGTGTACATACCCAAAAACTTTTGACGGAAAAAGGGGGATAGAACTCACATGGATCCTATTACGTCATGAACTGATTGTAATTCCCTTCTTTAACTGAGTACGGCTAACTGATATATTTGGCAAGTATTAGTTAACCGATTTAACGAAACCATCTTAACTAACTCGGTTAGTTAACTTAGTGGACCACACTAATCAAGCTTGTCTAAAATTCTAACTTAAATATTTATTTATTATGTATTTCTTTCTTTAATGGGGTTAACCATGACTTTTTAATTTATAAATTTTAACTGGTTTAGTAACGAGACATAACGGAATTGACAAACGAGACTAACGGAGTTAGTTTGTTGTTTCAAAAACTCTTAGATCATCACATGATTAGGCCCCAAACTTGTTTAAACATATCAGGCCCAATGCCCAAACCTTCTTTGATTACCAATTGGGCTTGCTTGCTCACCGTTCAGAGTTTGGATCCTGGTTCGCTATTCGAGTTCGGGTTTATGGGTTCGAAGTTCGGTGATCGGATCTTCCGTTTGGGTCTGGGCGTTCGCTAATAGACTATTCGGCTGGGCTTTTGCTACTGCGCTTGGTGTTCGGATACGGGCTTGCTTTAAGCAAGCCATTAGTTGTTCCCCTTATTTAAAAAAAAATAAGTTCGCGGTTCGGGATTCGAACCCCGACAGCCTTGTCCGTACAACAGCAGCTCAACCATCACGCCACCCATTGTTGTATGTTAATCTACTTAATTCAAATTCCTTATATCATATTACTTACTAACTTCCTCTCCTTCCTTTTATTATTATTATTATTATTAACTATATGGTTATTTTTATTTATTATTATCATTGTTATTATAAGATGATGTTATTATATGATTATTATTATTATTATTATTATTATTATTATTTTCATCTATGATCTAGCTAGCTCGTTTAGGATAAAGTTTGAACCTTTATCGATTTACATAACCCGACTTAGCTAGATCTTAAAATTCTTAACGAACCAAACATAATGAATCAAACTTTTATGCGTAAAACATACCTTTTCGAGTTTGGTTCAAAACTTGGATCTTGTATATTACTAAGTTTATATCTCCCTCGTTACTATAATACAGACGAATACTTGACGGTTGGATCTTGTTCTTGAACTTGTATTAGATATTATAGAGAAGTGTGTGTTTGGCAAATTGGAAAAAGTGGAGAATATGAGATCTAGGGTTTAGGGGGTTTAAGAGGTATTTATACCTCAAGCCCATGGACCTTAGGCCCATACCCCTACCCTAAGTCTATGCTTATTCTTAAGTCCACTATCTTAACTATTAAATATTTATTCACAATAAATAATTTTCTCCAACATCAAATAATATTATTTTTATTATTATCTACAAGAATTTTCGGATGTTACAGTTAATTACGATTCGACTAAAAATGCTTAAAGCGATTTTGCTGGCCGGTATGGAATAAGACAATTAAAAGGAACCCTTGAAATTTTATTAGAGGGGGGGGGGGGGAGGGACACAACAGAAGGAATCGACGTCGAGGGTTCAAAAGGAGATCATGTTTTAGAGGGAGAGCTTCGATCATCGCGCAAGGAAGAATTAGAGAAGGATCAAACAAGGGTTGGATCGAGTATACAACGCACTCAAGTTAAATATAAGAAACACTATTATTTTCGGGTTTGAATTTATTATTTTAATTATGAACCCAGTTGTTGAACCAGATTATTTTGTTTTATTCATGAGTATGATTATTGGTTGAACCCCCTCTCTACCTACGTTTTAGATGGTTACTTTGTGATTTGCGGATATTATCTTATTTTTTGGATTTTATTGTTGGGTTAATGCTAAAGTAGAGAATCTTTTTACAATTGATCTTATGTGTATGCATATTTAGTTGATATTTATTATTGATCTTTGTTCCGCATGCGTCTTGTTGAATGTCTTTCATTATAGATGCATGTTTAGGTCGCTTACTAAGTGTTTGTGATTATTTTACGGTTTTGCTAGACGCAGTAATCCATAGAAATATTTATTAATGATATGTTAGAGCTTTATATTCTACCGATGTAGATAGCTTAGAGGTGATAGATAGTCGGGTTATCCGTAAGTTTCGGTGTTTTGGTTTAAACGCTCTGACATGAGGTTTTTCTATATTTCCCTAGTTTTACTTTAATTTTATGTCTTATTTATTGTTCTCAGGTTACCCCTCAAAATTTAGGGTGTATTGAGATATTGAGACTGACATGTAATCTATTTTATATTGTACTTTAGCATTGTTGGAGAGACTGATAGGTAATCCACCAGCTGGTAAGTTTAAACGTTCCTCGGGTTTCCTTTTAGGTCACTCTCGTAGAATGAACAGGGATCCATAGGTTTTCTAAGGGTGTCGTATTTTAAGATCCCGGTTCCACAATAGTTTCCATAGCCAAGAGAGATCCAAGATTCATAAGTAGGATTCTAAACCTACGCAGTGCTTCTCCTATATTTGATTATGGAAATTCATGCTATAATATATCATATCAAGGCGATCCTTAAACCATTAAATTTTTATTTTTATGATACGAAAGAAATTTTATTGCAATTCAAATTGCCCCAGGTGTGATAATACCTATAGTTTCAGACTCGGAGTTTATAATGAACAACGAAGATATTCAGTTAGAACCGGAGACAATAATGGACGAACAAGTCCCACATTCGGTTCGACTTAAATTAACTCACCAGTATCCCACTCTTTGGTACTATGGATATGAACCCATTGATATAGAGGTAGTAGAGTTACCTAATGGCGCACACTATAGTTGAAAATGAAGAGGGCGATGAGGTGATGGATAATAACATGGAGAAGGAGCACATTCCTTCATGGGAGGATGAGTTTGGTGATGAACTGTTAGATTTACCAACTCTGTGTTGTGAAGATGAAGAGTTCTACCTAGTTGGTGATTTAAAATGTCTTGAAGATTTACTGTATAACGAGCTAAGTATGGGGATTGTGATGGAGCATTGTGAGGAGAGCCTTGAGGATGTAAGTGACTCGGTTACTATGACATTACACCTCGAATCTGATAAACCAAAACACGAACCGTACTCAATTTCCATTCGGGACATGTCGAGGTTTGAAAAACTGGGTATAAGAGAATGGATGCACAGGCTCAGGGATCGAATTATGCATATGAATTTTTCATACCCACCTAACTTCAACGAATCATTATGTAGGGTTGACCACGTCTTGAGCTACATGCATATCATACATATTCGTCCGGAATAATTCAAGTGTTGGTGGGTCGAGCTAAATTCATATTTTCGGGCCCACAAGAGTTTTCTAGTTGGTTTCTTCCAGACCAAGTTTAAGAGGAGAGTATTTAGGAGTACAGATGGGAATGAGATAAAGGATAAGCCTCTTGATTGAGGTTTCCAGAGAGAGTCCGTCTGAACACTCTTCTGTAAACTTAGCGCTTCACAAGAGGCAATCTGGTATTATCTTTTATTTTTAGTTTTGTTTTACTTCTTTGCTCTATCGGTTTTTCGTCTCTTGCTTGCAGGTTGTTCCACGGTTGGTTGATGATGGTTGATGAGCTAGGGTTTGAAGCAAGTGAGGGGATGCTAACTGTTTCATGATTTGTCACGACATTCCAGAATTGTTGATTGGTTGAGAGCAATATTCGTTCGTGAGTGACAGCTTGGTAGATATCGCTTGAGTTTGAGGCTTGCGTTCGATTTGGAGTGCATAGAACATGAATTTCACACCCCGACCAAAGGCGGAGGAACATCAACGGATTGCTCAAGAACGCGATGATACTATTAAAGTGACAATATTTACTCAACTTGCTTATTTCATTTAATAATCACAAATACAACTTGTTCACAATAAAATACAAACAATTATGCTAACACAGCATTCATTAAAGTATCCTAAATGTACGATCTAAGTGATGAGTCTTCAATCTTCACAAGCAATTAAATAGTAAACCTGTAGCATGCATAAAAATATATTTGATCAACACGAATGTTGGTGAGTAATACACTAGTTTTGACGTATGTATATAACGAGCCAACATCACAATTCATATGTGTAAATTGAATAATGCACCAACCATTGTAAATGTAAAGCAAATAATTGTGGCTCATTTCTATTTCGTAACAACCAAGGTTCTCGGAGAATGAGGATCCTTTCAAATTGGTAACAACCAACATACTCGGATAATGATGCCCTATGCTACTTACACAATGCTAAGTAGTTAGTGCGTATGATCATACTTATAGCGTTCCAACAACAACATAAAAATAAACACTCGTGCACATAATTGAGGCATAAACAAAGATCGAGCAAGTATTCGTACAAACAAATAATGTTGAATTGTGGATTTGATAATGAGATCATAAAACAAGTAAGTTTGAATATGGTATGCATGCCACCCCCAAAAGTATAAAAGCGTAAAAAGGGGGAGTGTGATTACTCACGTAAAATAAATAACTTGAAGGGTTGTTTGTGATACACCGGGATAATAAGTTCAACGAGTGAGGTCTAGGTTAAAAGGGTTTCGGTTTAGAAGATGGTCTTGAACGACTTTAAAGTAAAATAAAATGACAAGTTAAATAATTAATCAAAGTTTGAGGCTTAAAAATGTAAATACTTGAGAAATTAAAGTAACGGTTTTTGAAAAGTAAGTTTGCTCGAAATCGGGTCTAAGTAAATATGTGGGGTTTGGTTTAATGCAATGGTGCACGACCCCTCGTTAGATATACCAAAACGAGATTTTAACGAGTGTTCGGTTTAGTCGGTTCGGGTCTTGATATATTGTCAAACCCGAACCCGACATTTCCAAAGTGATACATGTCATGAGATAACTCAATAATATTTAAAAGAAACTTAATCAAGTGTGTAGTTCTATTAGGAAGAATCTCTACGTCCTTTAAGCGAGTGTTTGGCTTTGTCAGTCCAAACTTGCTATAAGATCAAGTTGGATCCGACATACCAAGTATTTTGAGAAAACAATTAAAATTAGTTTCATAATATAGTTTTAACGAAAAATGAGATTCGGCGGCCCAAAACACATTTAGTGTGTCTTAAGCGGATGAACCCGGTTTAGTTCGGCCTTTGACTCGTATAAGACCAAGGATGGTTGCCACATACCCAATACCATAGAACTTATTAAAATAAACTTAGAAATTATAATACACAAATCTTCCTTGTAACATATTAGTAAATCATTTTAAATATAAAGCATTTAAACAAGAGTTCAGTTTTCGGTTCGGCTCTTGACTCGGAATTAAAGCGAAAACGGTGGCAACATATCCAATACCATAGAATTCATTAAAATAAACTTAAAAATAATAATACTCAAATCTTTCATACAATATGTTAACAATAAAGTATTAAACAAAAGTTTGATTTTGGTTCGGCTCTTGACTTGGGATAAAACCGAAAATGGTGGCCACATACACAAATACCATTGAAGTATTAAAATGATTTGGAAACTAAAATAATTAAGAACTAAACAATATTAACAAGCTTAAACAAAACTAAAGCATAAATTAAAGTGTTTAACAAGGATTGCAATAATCCTCCATGTAGCCTTGCCTTATAAGCATTTAACCTAAACCGACCATGACCGGAGAAGTGAAAGCCGAAGGAAACAAGGGGCATATGTTATATATATGTTGTCATAACAATCTTTAATTATATGGAGCTACTTAAAATCAAAGAAATGTTCTTGTTTGACTCTTAGAAGTCAAACAAGAAAGAACTTGAAAGATGGAGCTTGGAGCTTAGGTTGAGAGTGTTTGGAGAAAAAAAAATGGGTGAGATGGTCTTGTTTATATAGGGAAAGAGTAAAGGGTTAGTAATAAGGTTGATTTTGAGGTTTACATGCATTTGGTTAAGTTTAAAAGGTCAACAATCAAAACGAACTTGTGACTGCAGGCCTGGCTAGGCCCCGCGCAAACGTGTCATACTCCCAGGCCGCGCGGCGCAGCGTGCTAGGGGGTGGGCTGGTCTCCCATCTTTGGTTGTTTGGCGATTTTAGTTCCTGAAGTGCGTTTTAAGGTGTTTTGAGCGTTATAGGAGCATTTTAAGAGCTGTATATGGTGTTTTCGTGATCCGACAAGCGTGAGATGATTATGAAACATAAAATCTATCATTTTAATAATATCAAAGGGTTTGGGATGCGAATCGGGTCGGTTTACAATACGAAGGCAAAAACGAATCGAATCGGAAAATGACGAATGACACATGACACACGACCACTTCAAAAGTACCAGGGCTTGAAGCAAGTGTGGGGATGCTAACTGCTTCATGATTTGTCATGACGTTCCGGAATTGTTGATTGGTTGAGAGGAATATTCATTCGCGAGTGACAACTTGGTAGAGATCACTTGAGTTTGAGTCTTGCGTTCGATTTGGAAGGCATAGAACATGACTCATGACACACGATCATTGCAAATTACTAGGGGAGTTTGTTTCACTTTATTTTTCTTTCTACTTTGTTTGTGTCTTTTCTTTTTCTCGCATTAAGGAGAATGTGCAATTCAAGTGAGGGGTTGGGGAACTGACGTTTCGATTTAAAAGAAAAATAAAATAATGAAATATTTAAATAAAATTTGAAAATATTGAAAAAAAAAGTTGAATAATGTCCCCAAAAATTAGAACTATGTTTGCATAATAATGGAAAATGATAGAAAAATCACATTTTCTATGATCATCTCTATTTCAGGTATTCGGGGAATCCTCCTTAATAAACGAAATATTCCTATTATGTCAATGCCAATTGGATCAGTGTTATTAGTTGTGAATTCGAACTTTTTGTTATTTTCGGTTTCATCGGATGATATGATGGGTCAATCATTTGCTTCATTGGTTCCAACGGTGGCAGCTGTGGAATCTGCTATTGGGTTAGCCATTTTCGTTATTACTTTCCGAGTCCGAGGGACTATTGTTGTAGAATCTATTAATAGCATTCAAGGTTAAACATACGAAGTTTTCTTTTCGTTCTCTTCTTTATTTTTTTCTTTTTACATGGTTGGCAGGGTCAGGGCCTTTCTCGCTGGGCGAGCGCATCCGACTCTAAAGTCCTATAATAAACCACTTCCCGTTCAGTTGCTGAATGATAGAGAAGGCACGTCCTTGTACAATGCTTAAGGCTCTCGACTAGGTAGCAGGAGCAACTTTTTAATTTATTATGAGCCCAAACGATGGATTCAATAAGTTACTGCCAATAATCACGTCCACTGAATAAAAACATTAAACTAAAAGCCCATACAAAATGAGCACCTAGTAAAAAAAGGCCATATGCGAATAATGAAGAACCATACGACTGAATTACCTGGGATGCCAGTGCCCATAAGAAATCGCAAAGCCAACCATTAATAGTAATAAAACTCCAAGAATTTCGATTTTTGGCAAGTCTCACAATCATCCAATAAGAAGGGTTTCAATTTTTTCAAATGAACGATTTGAAGACCTATTGATTCTAAAACCAGTGGATCTTTCGGCCTTTCAGTTCATAGATGTAGATCTCGGATCTATGAATGGGGATATTCCCGAAACTGACAAAAAAAAGGAAGTGAGTTAGACAAAAAAAGAAGCAACTTGGACAAAAAGAAACGAAGTGGCTTAAACAAATCTTTTTTGTCGATAACCTCAAACCAATCAATCGAATATGGATTAATACGTAATCGATTGAACACTACTTGAAAACGGCTCTTCTGCTCAGAAAAGAAATGTTCCAAATGTTCCTGGAAATTATTGCTCCTAGTGGACCATTTGTATCTATATACATCAGGATCCCGATTCATGGATCTCTCGGTTCGAGAAAAAAAAAATAAGAGCATCGAACCATCTCTTCTGACTCTTTTTCAAATTCGATAAATGTTGGGTGATCGAATATTTCTTTAGAGTTCTATGATTCAGAGTATCCTTTTTTATTTGATCCCTTTGAATTCCATATTCGAAGTTGCGATCGAATCTATTCACTAAAAATAATCGATTCAATACATTTCTTATGTACCTATGGGTGCTATGTTGGATTTGAATCAGATTTCGGATCAATCTATATTGATTGATTACCTTCATTATGTTGTTGCTAGAAAATGCCACTATTTTGGTTTTAGATCTTCAAAATCATTCCCACAGGAGATCCGGACCCTTTTTTTCCTGATCCTTTGATAAAAAGATTCATTCTCTTCATAAAAAATAGGAAATAGAACCAATAAAACCAATAAAGATGTCGTTTTCCATTCATACCTGGAGTTGAATACCCCATTCAAGAATTGTTTTAGATCCAATCCATAGGAATCAATAGAAAAGGCAAATCTCTTATGATACACCAGATCCAGCTCCGTTATTGATAGAGTGAATAAATTTGCCATTCTTGAAATCTCTTTTCTGATTCAAATCATGGTGTAACGTGTAGCCTCCCCTGTTCCAGTCATGGAATAGATAAAATAGATAGAAAAATGGATTTTTGTTCAAGATTTGAGATTGGTTTTTCAAAGCTTGTGATGTGGTGGTAGGCCCAACCGACCTTTAAAGGTTTTATTGAAAGTATTATTAAGATATACTTAATTAAATCATGAAGTTTTGTGGGTTCCCATCTACGGAGAAGCGGTGAAGCCGAAATTCGATAGGGTATGTAATATTACCGTAATCCGACAACTTTGATGTGGTGGGAATTAAATGAATTTAAAAATAGCACACCATTTTGTTTTATGAAAGTAAATAACGAGTGGTGACGCCCCGCCTTGTCCAAATTTATACGAGCTTAGAAAAATAGTTATATATTTAGGTAAAAGATGCCTAAGAACACAAAGTTTTATTGCACGAACATCAAAGACGTACAATTATTTTGAAAGTAAAAGTGAATAAGAAAGTTACTCAAATGCCAAAGAAGCATTCACTTAAAAAAAACTATTAAAAAAATAGAAAAGGAGGCCAAAAGGCACATACTTGACGGGGCTGAGAGTTTACGCGTTACCTTGGGGATGGTGACTTTAAGGATACACTATTGGGGTTCCAGGTTTTTAGTCAATAAATATTTTCTTAGGGAAAAAGTCCAGTAGTACTTGGTAGATATTCGTACAGCCTCACTTAACTTTTCATCCATCTAAATTCCACCTAAGTGCATTTTTCCATTAAAGGGTTTGTAGCCTACGATGATTGGTTGAACCATTGTGTTTCAATCTGGTTTAAATTGTCTTGATTATGCTTGAGATGGGGGTAAGCATATCCGTAACTATCTAGGTGTGCGACCATTCGGTTTATTGATATCACTTGAACTTAATTGTTAGATATGATTTTTTTTGGGGGGGGGGGGGGGGGGCTTGATAGGCTGGTGGCTGGTTTAAGTGAGCAACAATATCGGTAATCACGGTTTTTGCGTTTATCTATGCTTAAAAGTTAACCTACATGATTTAAAGATCGATCTTGAATTATGATTCCATTGCAATATATATTTTTCTAGGACATAAATATTCAAGTGTGGGGATATTTGATATGTGCTAAATTATATATAAATATTATAAATATTTCCTACACCTTTGAATAACTTTAGGGTTGTTTTATTTAATAATTCGCCTAATTGGTTCATGATTAGATTTTATTAGTTTCGTAAGATAACAAGCAAAATTAAGTATTTTTCTAATCTTTAGACCAACAAATAAATATTCAAATACATTTTGCCTACTGTTATTGTTATGATTATTATTACTATTATTCCACTATTACTAAATAATAATAATATAAACATAAAACAAATATAATTTAGAATAAGAAAAAAAAGGAAAACGTGCATATGCGCCGCGCGCACACAAGTATACACACACACACACATATATATATATATATATGTGTGTTGTGTGTGAGTGTGATTAAGATAATATAAAAACCCACTTAAGTTGTGAAAACTCTAGAAACTAATTCTCAAGCACATATTTTTAATTAAACTTTTAATCTTGTGGTCCATGATTAAAGGTAATAAAAATGCAAAAGTAAACTTAAATTTTCTTTCTATAGAAAAAAATGTTTAAAAGTTAAAAAAAATGTCAAAAAAAAAATACGAAACAATTTTTTTTTTTATTTTTTCGATGTTTTGTATTAAATGTAACACAACATATTTTACATATCCTATATAAGAGAACGATGTTATATAAGATTTTTGCGGGTTTTCTCAACTCAAAAGGGTTTTCATTCTATACATGTCCAATATATATACTAGTAGAGGAGCCCGCGCTTTGCTGCGGGTGTGAAATATGACCATATACTGTTACTTATAGGAATTTTATTGTGTTATACCAACATTAAATATACAAGATGTAGAAATCAAGATATAGATATAGAAAGGTTGTCTATATGTATTATAAAGTAATATAGATATAGAAGTCAAGATGTAGCAAATCACGCACATCTCCTTAATGTTTGACCACACGGAATGGTTAATTCAGACTCAAGCAACGAATATGGTAATGACAAAGCAATGAATGGAATTTAAGGTAGCATTCAGTCCAACATTAAATATACAAGTGTCTCATGAGACAGAAAGTGGGAGGTGAAAGGTTGGTCTATATGTATTATAAGGTAATATAGATATATATACTATAATAAAATATATATAGGAAGGGCAAAACTTGTCATTTAACAAAAACTCTTAATTTTAAGAGTGTCCAATATATATGCATATCATACAACTGGTCAAAGCATAATGGATTGTCATGTACTTAGAAAATTTGAATTCCCGCTAAAACCCCCACCACTTCC
>NW_027506808.1:0-25232 GCF_021521415.1 Bidens hawaiensis
ATCACTGCCGAATTGCCGAAACACTTCCCTGCTGATTTCCACCACTACCTTTGCTACATAAGGTGATTTCCATTTTATTTTTGAATTATATATATCACTTTTTTTGTAATTGTTAATGAAAAGCATGATTTTGGCTTATTATTCTTGGATTTGCTGCTAGGGTTTTTCCTTTTTATGTTTTTATTATCATATTATTATATATTTTTGTATCATACGTTAGTTAATTAGAATTTAGCATGAGCGATTAAAAAACTGCTTTTAGTATGAAAAGTAAAGTGTGAAGACATATATATTAATAGTTTATTATCTTTTAGTTTTAAGGTTCATAACTAAATAGCTTTTGGTTGTTTTTGTGTATAGTTTGCTGCTCCAATGGAAAAGCATGATGAAAACAAATCAGACTGTGAGGTAGTTTCTGAAAATGAGGCGGTTTCAAAGAATGTGCAAAAACCGAAAAAAGATGGAGAAACCCCGTGTGCAGCCTCAGATGGCGATGTAAGTGAAATTCCTTCGATACATTTATTGAAAAAAAGATCTATTTGGTGGGAGCATTATATCGTGTGTGATATCCCTGATAAGGCCGAGTGTAAGTATTGTCATAAAAAATTGGTTGTGCATCAAAAGTGGGACTACTCCTTTAAGAAATCACATTAATGTTTGCAAAGAGTATCCAGCAAATAAAGAAAAAAAAACAAAAGCAACTTAATTTAGAGTCCAAAACACGTATTAGTGATGATGGTTCTGCTGAGAACCGTGACAATTCAAAGTTATGGGAGTTTAACCAAGAAGTAATTAGGAAAGCTTTAGCAAAAATGTTGATTGTTGATGAACTACCTTTTTCGTTTGTTGAGAGAGTGGGTTTTCTAGAATTCTGTAAGGTTATTAATCCTTATTTTATTGTACATTCACGTGCGACTGCAACAAGAGATTGTTATGGCTATTTTATTGAGGAACGAAGACGGTTAGTGAATATTTTTAAAAATATGTCAACGAGAGTGTGTTTAACCACCGACACTTGGACTTTGGGGCAAAATTTGTCTTATATGTGTTTGATTGCACACTTTATAGATGATAATTGGCATCTACATAAGAGAATTATAAATTTTTATCCAATTATTGGTCATTCAGGGGTTTTAATAGGGAGGGCAGTTGAAAAATGTTTAATTAATGGGGCCTAAAAAATATTTTGACTGTGACGGTGGATAATGCTAGCTCTAATGATATAGCTATTAAACACTTGCAAAAGGTTTTTAATCATTGGGAATGTGGTGTTTTGAAGGGTGCGTTTTTGCATATGAGATATGCGTCTCATATTTTGAACCTAGATGTTAAAGATGGGCTTACTAATCTGACTTTACCAATCAAAAAAAAATTCGTGCTTTGGTAAAATATGTGAGGTCTTCACCTACTAGACTTCAAAAATTTCAAACTTGTGTTGAAGAAGAGAAAATAGAAAACAGGGGTTTAGTGTGTTTGGATGTTGATACCAGGTGGAACTCCACTTATTTGATGCTAGAATCTGCTGTTAAATTCAAAAAAGTATTTTCTAACTTACTATTAAAGGATTCTAGTTGTGAGAAAGAGATGAAGAAGTGTGAGGGTGGTTTAATTCATGAGGATGGTTGGATTAGTGTTACTAGCTTGTTGCCTTTCTTGAAGATATTTTATGAAGCTACGTTAAGATTTTCAGGTTCCCGTTATGTGACCTCAAATGCTTATGTGCATGAGATATTTGGAGTTGGCACTGTGATTGATGGTTTCACTACCAATCAAGATAGTTCAATTTATTCAATGGCATTTAGTATGAAACAAAAATATATCAAGTATTGGGGGAATGTGCTTAAGCTTAATCAGTTTTTATTTATTGTCGTGGTTTTTTGATCCAAGACGAAAATGGCAATATATTAAATGGCTTGTTGAAGAAAATTTTGTAGATGCGAGTATCATCAATACTCTAGACCGGAACTTGAAGCTTTGTTTGAACTTTATGAGAATTCTATGCCCAAAAAACAAAAGAGTGTTGAGGCATCATCATCATCTAAAACTTCTATTCCTAGTATGGCATCCAGTGACAATCAAACAACAATAGACATTGATGAAATTATGAGCAAGCGGTTTGAAATAGCAATAGGAAGTTCAGAAACATCTATGAGAGAATCTGAGTTAGAAAAATATCTTGGGGAAGATCGGGAACCTAAAGACTCACGATTTGACATATTACAATGGTGGAAAGTTCAACAATGTTGATATCCCGTTCTTGCTAGGATGGCTCGAGATATTCTTGCAATTCTCGTTTCTACGGTTGCCTCTGAATCGGCTTTTAGCACCGGGGGACGAGTGCTTGATAGTTTCAGAACTTCCTTAACCACAAGAATGGTGGAAGCATTGGTATGCACACAAGACTGGTTGCGTGCTTCTAATAATGCAATTTTGATTGAAGATACCATTTTTGATATCAAAGCTTGGAAGAAGGTTGTAATAAGTAATTATTTGCATTACAGGTACCCTTTTGTGAGGAGGCACCCCTTCTCCCGAAGTTACGGGGCTATTTTGCCGAGTTCCTTAGAGAGAGTTGTCTCGCGCCCCTAGGTATTCTCTACCTAGCCACCTGTGTCGGTTTCGGGTACAGGTACCCTTTTGTTGAGGTGCCAAACCTTCCCGTCGATGTGAGCTCTTGGGGAAGATCAGCCTGTTATCCCTAGAGTAACTTTTATCCGTTGAGCGACGGCCCTTCCACTCGGCACCGTCGGATCACTAAGGCCGACTTTCGTCCCTGCTCGACGGGTGGGTCTTGCAGTCAAGCTCCCTTTTGCCTTTGCACTCGAGGGCCAATCTCCGTCCGGCCCGAGGAAACCTTTTGGGAGGCCTACGCCCCATAGAAACTATCTACCTGAGACTGTCCCTTGGCCCGTACCTCCTGACACAAGGTTAAAATTCTAGCTCTTCCAGAGTGGTATCTCACTGATGGCTCGGACCCCCCCCCCCCCCCCCCCCCCCGCAAGGAGGCCTTCTTTGCCTTCCACCTAAGCTGCGCAGGAAAGGCCCAAAGCCAATCCCAAGGAACAGTGAAGCTTCATAGGGTCTTTCTGTCCAGGTGCAGGTAGTCCGCATCTTCACAGACATGTCTATTTCACCAAGCCTCTCTCCAAGACAGTGCCCAGATCATTACGCCTTTCGTGCGGGTCGGAACTTAGATGAAACAGTTGATGAAACAATCGAGCCAGCTTAAGGTATTTTTTTTTCTATAAATTAATAGTATCTATACAATTATTTGTGTTACTAAATTAGAAATAGTTTTGCTTTGTTTACTTGTTATTTCTATTGATTTATGTTATTGCAGGTTTACAAGGGTTGGATAATGGATGTTCACACGAGCTTATGGTTGGATTTATCATTTTTAAATGTTTAATCGTTGACGAACTACTTTCGAATTTATCTTAGAATTTGTTTTGGATGTTTTTGGTTGTTTTGTTTAAGTTTGAATTTATCCATGAATTTCTTTGAATGTTTTTTTTATCTCAATGTTGGAAACTTGAAAAATCAAGCACAGGTTTAGTTTTAATATATGCATAAACAAATTTTTTTTAATTCGGATTATCCGTTTCAATAACCGAATCCGTATCCGAAATTTCAGATATCCGAAAATCGGATATCTGAAATTTCGGATACGGATTCGGATATCAATATTCGTTATCCAAACTTTTCGGATATCCGATTTTCGGATATCCGAAAACCGGATAATCCGGTCTTGAACACCCCTACTCATAGTACATGGCTTTGCATGAAAAGAAACAAATACAAAAGATAAACCAGCTAATATATACAGACTATCATGTGACTCGAGGCTTGAGTATGACCCGGCTTTTCATTCCAGTCCTGTCACGAGCTTAGTTAAACAAACAAAACCCCTAAGGTGTTTCCCACTAAGGTCAGGCCATTTAAAAGGTTCAATTAGGTGAACAACCAAACCGCCCTTTCATTCTCAAAGGCTGAGCCTACCGACACATCGATTACTGAGTCTAAACTATTCGGTTACCATACATTACGTACGAGTCTAATGGGCATTGTTCTTATTTTATTATATATATATTTTTGAAACCACCAAGAATTTATAAAATAACCACTACTTAGTAATAATATCATCTCCTGTTTAACGTAGAGAAAACAAATTTCAAGGGACTATTTTTCCAAAAATTTTCAATTTTTTTAATTAATTATTTATTTATTTTTTTTTCAAAATTTTTCCTTCAATTAAGTAAAATAAACCCCATCCCCACACTTAGAATGAAATCGTCTTCGATGAGTACAAGGAAAAGAAATAAAATAAAATAAAGATAAAACAAAAAATAAAAAGATAATATACAAGAATAAAAACAAAGAACGGGTTACTCCCCTGGTTTGTGTGCAGAATCATCGATAGCTGTGTAGTACCCAAACGACCGTATAGCATTTCATTCGCGGCCGCAACCTCGGGAGAACCTGTTCCACAACGTCATCGTAGCTACCATGCGCATAATATAACCTGCAAAACTCAAACTCGCTCGCATGTAGCGGCGTACAACACGGAAAACAAAAACATAAACAAATAAACGTATTTTTGTGTTTTTGGTTTTTTATAATATATATATATTTTTTTTGATAATGGAACACCCCTTAAATCGACCGGCTCGAATGGAGATTAAGTACGAGCGGTTTCATCTTGGAACATCCTGAAATAGACAAAACAAATAAAACAGATAGCACAAACATATAACAAAAATACAAACTCTACAACTCGGGTAGTCTCCCGAGTGGTGCATCCATCACGTCTATGTCTCGGAGAGCGAGTCAAGGTATAATACCTCGACCGTCTGATCAGTCACCGGCTCGCCAATGTAGTGCTTCAGTCTATGACCGTTCACTTTAAACTTCCTGCCTTTATCCTCTATCTCAATCGTGCTATACGGGAAAACCTCAGTGACCGTGAACGGTCCCGACCATCGGGATCTCAACTTTCCTGGGAATAACCTCAACCGGGAGTTATACAATAAAACCAAATCCCCACACTATAACTGCTAGTTACCTTTCAACTTCCTATCATGCAGTTCCTTCGTCCGCTCCTTATACCTAAATGACTGGCTCCTCTAACTCGTGCAACTGGTGGAAACGAGTGCTCTCTGCGGCCGACATGTCAAAATTGACCCTCTGTAGGGCCCAAGAAGCACGGTGCTCTAACTCAATAGGTAGGTGGCCGGCCTTCCCATAAATCATCCGAAACGGTGTGGAACAGTTCAGAGTTTTGTAAGCTGTACGGAAGGCCTACAACGCATCATCCAACTTGTCGGACCAATCCCGATGATTCGAACCAACCGTTTTCTCAAGAATACGTTTGATTCCCCGATTACTCACTTCCACCTGCCCACTAGTCTGTGGGTGGTAGGCGGTTGCAAGCCGATGGGTGACCCCATAGCGTCGCAACGCCTTCTCCATCTGCGCATTGCAGAAGTGAGTGCCTTTATCACTGATCAACGCCTTCGGGACACCAAAACGAGCAAAAAGGCTTTTGAGAAAACGGAGTACAACTCAGGCATCATTTGTGGGTAAGGCCTTGGCCTCAACCCACTTCGTGACATAATCAACCGCCACGAGTATGTACTTGTTTCCACACGAAGATGGAAACGGTCCCATGAAATCAATGCCCCAAACGTCGAAAACCTCACAAACCTGAATAGCATTCTGGGGAATTTCATTCCGCGAAGAAATGTTGCCGACCCGCTGGCAACGATCACAACTCCTCACAAACGCGTGCACATCTTTAAAAATCAAAGGCCAATAAAATCCACAATCAAAAACCTTCTTTGGCATCAAACATGGACCGTGGTGACCTCCTGTTGGTCCAACATGGCAATGGCCTAGAATCTGCCATCCCTCCTTAACATCAACACACCTCCTGATCAACTGGTCAGCACCTATACGAAAGAGATACGGGTCGTCCCACAGGTAAAACTTAACATCAGCAAAGAATTTCTTCTTTTGCTGGTAGGACATCATCGGTAGTACCCGTCCGCAAGATAGTTCGCGAAGTCGGCGAACCATGGAAAACCCTCATCCTGAGCTGAAACAAACATAAGACTCTCTGTCGGAAAATGGTCATTAATCATGACCCCGGCTCTCCTAACTTAGCTCCCTCAAGACGCGAAAGATGATCGGCCGCCACATTCTCGGCCCCCTTTTTATCACGGATTTCAATATCAAACTCTTGAAGCAACAGGATCCATCGGATAAGGCGTGGCTTAGCATCCTGTTTGATAAAGAGATAACGAATGGCAGAATGATCCGTGTACACAATCATCTTAGACAGGACAAGATAAGACCTGAATTTATCGAATGCAAACACCACAGCTAAAATCTCTTTCTCGGTGGTGGTGTAACTCTCCTGTGCACCATTCAGGGTCCGGCTAGCATAGTAAATCGGATGGAAGTGTTTATCCTTCCGCTGTCCAAGAACCACTCCGACTGCGAAGTCGCTTGCATCACACATCAACTCAAAGGGAAGCGACCAGTCGGGAGCAATCATGATCGGGGCGTTAACGAGTTTGTCTTTTAAAAGATCAAACGCCTCGACATACTGCTCAGAAAACAGAAACGGGGCATCCTTCTCCAAGAGTTTGGTCATGGGTCTCACGATCTTAGAAAAATCTTTAATGAACCGGCGACAGAACCCAGCATGACCCAAAAACCTTCGGATGGATCTCACAGAAGTGGGCGGGGGAAGATTAGAAATGGTATCGACCTACGCTCGGTTGACCTCTATCCTCGCACTCGAAATACGATGCCCCAAAACGATGCCCTCGCGTACCATGAAGTGACACTTCTCCCAGTTAAGAACTAGGTTGGTGTCAACGCATCGGGCCAACATCCTCTCAAGGTTGGAGAGACACTGATCGAAAGAACTCCCAAACACAGAAAAATCGTCCATGAACACCTCCATGGAGTCCTCGATCATGTCATGAAATATAGCCACCATTCACCTCTGAAATGTGGCTGGAGCGTTACACAATCCGAACGGCATACGTCGATAGGCAAACGTACCGTATGGGCAGGTGAACGTGGTTTTCTCATGGTCATCCGGAGCAATAGGAATCTGAAACTACCCGGAGAAACCCTCTAAGAAGCAGTAGTACTGCTGACTTGCCAAACGCTCCAACATCTGATCAATGAAAGGTAAAGGAAAGTGGTCTTTCCTCGTGGCATCATTCAGTCTGCGGTAATCGATGTAGACTCTCCAACCGGTCACAGTCCTAGTGGGAATGAGCTCGTTCCTCTCATTGTGACGACAGTCATGCCACCCTTTTTAGGAACCACTTGGACTGGACTAACCCACGAACTATCAGAAATGGGGAAAATGATCCCCGCATAAAGGAGTTTGATGATCTCCTTCTTCACGACCTCCTGCATCTTCGGATTAAGCCGCCACTGCGGCTGAATGACAGTCCTATAATTATCCTCCATGAGGATTTTATGTGTACAAAACGAAGGGTTGATACCCTTGATGTCGATAATCTTCCATGCAATGGCCTCCTTGTGCTCTCGAAGCACCCTCAACAATCTCTCTCTCTCGACCTTCGTCAAAGAAGATGCAATAATAACCGGTAGCTTCCTCTCCGAATCCAAAAACGCGTACTCCAAATGGGCAGGCAAATCCTTAAGCTCTGAGGAAGGACGGGGGCTCTTGACAGAAGGTCGGTCCATCGGATCGTCACGTACGATCCCAGCAGACACTTCAGACACAGGGGTATGTAACTCGGTGTCATCTTCCGTTGACTGGTCGGTCATGGCAACCATCTCAATTTCTGGAGTGTCCCTATCGAGAATCTGAGTGTCGGAGGCAGATCCTCCACAGATCTCGCTGAAAAATTCCCCAACATGCTCCATGATGGTATTGATAAAATACAAGGAGTCATCAGCAGACGTGGGGTGTTTCAGTGACTATCGAACGTCAAAGGTGACGTTCTCATCCCCAACTCTTAAGATCAACTTACCCTCGTAGACATTGATCAACGCCTGTGCAGTGGCAAAGAATGGTCGGCCTAAGATAAGCGGTACACTATCATCATCGTTCATGTCTAGAATGACAAAGTCCACCGGGAAGATGAACTTGTCGACACGAACAAGCATGTTCTTGACCACCCCTCGAGGGTATTTAACAGAACGATCAGCAAGCTGGATACACTTCCTGGTAGGCCTCGGTTCGCCTAAACCCAGCCTGCGATACACGGAATATGGCATGAGATTAATACTGGCACCAAGATCAGCCAGCGCGTGAATAACCGTGTCATCACTCAAGATGCAGGGAATCGTGAAACTCCCTGGATCGGCCATCTTTTCTGGTAATTTCCTCTGTAAGACAGCAGAACAGCTAGCACTCAGAGGGATGGAAGCTACCTCAGCAACCTTCTCCTTATTTGAAAGAATATCCTTGAGGAACTTCGCGTGTTTAGGCATCTCGGTCAGTGCCTCAAGGAATGGAATGTTAAGGGGAAGCTGCTTCAAAAGATCAAGAAATTTAGAATTCTGCTCCTCATCTCTATCTCTGCGGAGTCTCCCGGGGTATGGTACTCTAGGTTTGTAGACTCTCGGCGGCTCGCTCGGTAGCTGCTGTATCTCGGCCTGTGCTGAACTCCCTGGGCTGCTCCTTTGATGCACCTGGGCCGGTGGAGACTCCATCTATATCTCCTCATCCACCTGCTCCTCTACAACTATTGCACGCTCCTCAACGACTCCTCCTCTAGACCTCTGCTGAATCCCGGGCTCCCCTCGTGCCCCTGCACCGCTCCTCGTTGTCACAGCTTTAGCGAATCCCTTCAGGTTTTGCTCGGTGTTACTCTGTAGCGTACCCTGCGGCCTCTCCTTCAATAGACTGGCTATCTCCCCCATCTGCCACTCACGACTCTGAATCGACGCTCCCTGATTCCTCATGAACTGCTCGTGCTCTCCAAACTTTTCCTGCATCTCCTTGTGTCGGGAATCCTCACGCGTCATAAGCGGCGAAAACATCTGCGTTTGCTGCGCCATCATCTCCTCCAAAGTGGGCTTCTTCTCCCCACTGCTCACTCCCTCACCGGCATCCTGGAAAAGGCTCTGACGCTACTGAAAACCGGACTAATTATCGCCCCTCCGGTTGGAATTATGATTGCCTCTCCACCCCGAATTATAAGAATTGAAAGAATTTGGATTTCGGTTCGGATTTCCAATGAAGTCAACGGCCTCCTCCTGCGAACTGACTGGACACTGAACGGTATCATGCCCTCCTCTGCATATCTCGCATAACTTGCTCTTCGTCTGCAGTTCCTTCACAATCTGCGCCAACGCCTCTACCTGTGCTGTGAGTGCGGTGGTCGTGTCCACCGAATGCATACCACGTGAACTAGAATCGACGGTCTTACCACCCTTGGCGGGTGGTCGCTGGTATCCACTCATAGCTAACCCGTTAAACAACGCGATACACTCATCCGGGTCCTTCGTCTTCAGCAAATTTCCTCCCGCAGCTGTGTCGAGCATATTTTGCGTCACGTACGTCACTCCATTGTAGAACTTCTCGAAAACTGCCCAATCTTGCAAGCCGTGGTTCGGGCACAATGCTAAAAGATTTTTGAAACGCTCCCATGCCTCGTAGAAACTCTCGGTATCCTCCATCTGAAAAGAATGTATCTGGTTACGCAAACGAGCGGCCTTAGCCGGAGGATCATATTTTTCAAGAAATAGGGTCTGCATGGTAGCCCAAGTAGCTATGGAGCCCTGTGGGAGGGACTCGAGCCACTGACTCGCTTTATCGATGAACGAGAACGGAAAAACGCGGAGTTTCACGGTGTCTTCGGATACGCTGGCAAGATGGAATGTGTCGTAGATACGCGCGATGCGAGTGAGATGATGATGCGGGTTTTCTTGAAGTAACCCGTGGAACTGAGCAGAATGAGAAATGGTGTTCAGAATATTCGAAGGAATCTGCCAGTTCACGTTAACTCCAATGGCGGGTGGTGCGATGCTGGATCTCGCGCCAGCATTGGCCGGTTGGGCCCGGTCTGCAACTGTCCTCCTCGGTGGTGGAATGTCGCCCATGATCCTATCCCTATCGTTGGAGTCAACGGATGAAGAAGTGGATGAAGGTGAAACGGGACGGCGTCTCTCACGAAACTCTCTCTGGCTCGGGGAATGCTTCAGTGTCGGGTGGTCCACGGGATCGAGTCTGTCGCATAAAACTATAATTAGAAATAAAATTATCTAACCTATTCTAACAAATAAGCAAAATAAAACAAAAATAATTACAAGTAGCACAAAAGGTAAGCCCTAACTCGGATTGCTCTCAAAACGCCTAAAACCGTGTCCCCGGAAACGGTGATAAAAACTTGATGTGCATCGGATAACCCTATAATAATGACCTTCACAACTAAGCTTTAAATATAAAACGAAAATCCTAAAACCACACACAACCGGCAAGTGTACCGATCGCAAGTAGTATAGACCTAGGAAGTTCGAGTATCGAACACGTGGACACGTCAGAACGCTAAAGATCACTAACCCTTGACAAGACCTACCTAAGAATAATATTTAATTGATTTTTTATTTTTAATTACTTAACTGAACTAACTGGACTAACTAACAAAACTTACCAAAAATAGAAAACTTAACGGGGAACTAACTGTGTTAACTTAGGATGGAGGAAAACGTCTACCTAGGTCTGAATCAAATTGTAGGCCTAACGAGCTAATAGATTGAATGATATCAAGACACCGGTCCTTAAAGATGACACGACTAAGGATCGCTCGGGCTCACTGGATCACCTCTTGGTCTCACTCAACAAGCCTAAACTACTCAGAATCGGCTAAAACGACCAAACCGGGAAACAAATTGCTAACGTGTTCTAATGATGGATCACCTCTCGGTCTCACCAACACTCGACCCTAATGGCAATGAATACTACACAACCAAGGATAGAGGAACAATTCAACTTAAACCAAAATAGATCAACTAGTCGCTCAAAACACCTAAACATGACAAGAAACGAACTCGCTCTCGCGCAATCCTTATTCTAGCATGTAAAGGCATTGAGACAACCCTAACTTCTTATCACCTCTCGGTCTCAAAGAAGGTGTTTAACCGCTGTACTTAATCCAATAAATCATGCAACAAAACCCTACGGTTGTACCTACCGCAAACAAACCCTAAACACAAAGTATAGAATCAAACAATGCACCGATCAATCAACACAAAACTAATTAACCGACAAAAGGGGTTTATGCAATGAATCACCAAAATTTCCAGCCCTTAAACACAACCTATTTCATGTCTAAATCAAACTTTACATTAACAAATCAAGTCTATCAATCAAATAATCCATAAAACTCATCAAACACTAACAATTAACATCATTCCTAGTTAGAACTAACAAGATTAGCCGAGAATCATATTGGACAGCAGCTCATACTCATTAAAATCACCATAAAACTCATATCAATCATCTTAAAAATCATCGAACAATCAATACTAATAAATAACAAGTCAATCCTTAAAGCAATTGCAAAACTAGTTAACAATTCAATAAGAAAATCAAAGTGTTGAACAATGTTTAAAGAGGAAGGATATATGATGTTTATGGCTGCTGTTGGCTGATGGAAACTGACGGGAAATCAGTCCCTGAGGCTTGTTCTTGCTTGTTCTTCCTTCCCTAGCCGCCACACGTTCAAACCCTAAACCGGAAAAACTTTTTTCTTCTTCTCCTTGCTGCCCACTGCTGCGATCGGCCAGAACTAGGACCCCTTAGGGGTTTTTTTTTCTTTTTTATATTATGATATAATATGAGGCTTGGGCTTTTTCATGTTGTAGACGGGCTGGGCTTTGAGTTTTACTTGAAAATGTATGCGTAAAAGAATCGTAAACTCCTCGAAAAGCTCGGTTTTTCTTCCTTTCCACCCTTTGCCTACAAGATAAATAAAAATATGTTAAATCTATCTAAAACAAGTTAAAATACATAAAATGTAATACAATACGTAGATAAAAGGTGCGGAAAATACGTGTGTTTTACAACACATCATAAGTACATAATGAAGCTAGCATGCTCTAACATACAAGGTTACTAGAGAAATGAATCACCAGCAAAATAACCAAGTATAAAACATCAATCATGCTATCTTACTCGAAACAGTTAAGTCCCTGATAAGAGTAACTTAGAAAGCAAATAGAGATAAATATCATGCTAGAATCAAATTGATCATCAAGTCTGCTCGTATATTCAACATTCTTGCTAAAAAACACTTAACATCATGCATTAATCATGTAGAAACAAAAACTTACTCGAGCATAAAACATGTTTGCTCGAAAACACAAAGCATGCTCGAATGACTTATATATTATTTAAAAACACAAGTATGCTGGAATACATCAAAATTCATGCTCGACCATAGAAATCATGCTCGAATAGCTATGTACGCAAAGTACTAACAGTTTGAGCATAAAAACACATAAGGATAAAAATAAGACTTATTATTATTTAAAGCAGTCAAATAAATTTTGACAATTTGGTGATTTAAAGCTTATACATTTTGGTGAAATGAGATCAAATTTCAGTTTATATCACATTTAAACACCTTTTGGAAAGATCATGACATGACATCATATTGGCTAAATCTTCACATTATTTCAATTTTAGCATTATTTCAACAAATAAACCAAGTTAATAGTTGGTATTTCTTAACTTAGCATGAATTTTATTACATCAGTGATATGCTTAAGTTTCAATTAATGCATCAGATATAAATGGACCCCACTAATCAGACTTATGATACCTCATACCTCCTCTCAAAGCTTATTTAGTGTTCTTTAGATCATCCTTACTTGACTTCAACCCCTTATAGCTTGATCAAAACATTTTATTGGCAAGGACATATTTTTTTTAACAAACTTTGGATATTTTTGCAATTTCAAACATTAAGGTTGAACAATAGACTTACATGCCACGCAGTTCGGATTTACATGCCTCTCATACAAGGTGTTTAAGACTTATTGCATATTCGACTTATAGCCCCACCTTGCGTTGTTCTAACCTTAACCCCTTATATTTTATCTTATATCAACTTTTGGTTGATTTTTAAACTTTGAAGCATCTTTTCTTACTATCAATTCTTAAAGTTTTCATTTTTTTTTACCAAACACTAACAGGCTTGTGTATGATTGGATAATTACCTTTTAGCCTATTAAATTCATATGCTAGGTGTAGATAGTCAATGTACTATCATTTCCCATGTTAGATTGGATTACGTTTCAACTAAAAACATTTTCGTTGCTTCCTCAAAGCATTCAACTGAATAGTCTTGTCACTTCTCATTTTTTATTCACCAAAAAGCTTTTGCTTTTCTATCAAAACATTTTAACACATTTCAAAATTTTGTTTTGTTTTATAGACTATAAACAAACTCAAATAAATAAAAAACTCATTTTGGTTTTTCATAAAAGACTCAAAATAAAATGAAAATCTTTTTGCATTTTCTGCATTAACACATAGTCACACAGAATGCACACAAGAAAAGATAAAGCATTAATAACATAAGCACGTATCATCAATTAGACTTCATCAGAATTAATCATTCCTAAGACCCTTAATAAGTAGTTGAATCTCATTTTGTCTAGAGGCTTGGTGAATAAATCAGCAAGATTCTCACTAGTCTCAACCATTTTAATCTCTATTAAGCCCTTTTCATTGCAATCTCTAAAGAAATGCCGCCTAATCTCAATATGCTCAGTCGTAGAATGATGCCCAGGATTTTTCACAATAATCATAGCAGTAGTATTATAATGAAAATAGGAGTGTGTAGGAAATTCAGACCATAGTCCAGTATTTGATATTGAATCCATAGAACCTGTGCATTACAAGCAAATGCAGCAATATACTCAACTTCTGCAATAGAAACTGGCACTGTAGTCTGCTTCTTGCACTGCCAGGAAACTAGTCTGTTCCATAGAAATTGACATCCACCTGTAGTTGATTTTCTGCTTAAATTGAAACCATCATAATCATCGTCTGTGAATTCACATAGATCAAATGATTTGTTCTTTAGATACCAAATACCAAAGTCAGACTTGCCCTTTAAATATCTAAATATTCTTTTGACAGCTAAAATGTGAGAGATCTTGGGATTGACTTGGAATCTTGGACAAACACAAAGTGCAAACATGATGTCAGGTCTGGATGCAGTCAAATATATTAAAGATCCAATCTTTGCTCTATACTCATGTTGATCCACTGACTCCCCCTTTTCATTAGCTGCCATTTTTTCATGTGTGTCCATTGGGGTAATAACAGTCTTAACATCATCATATCTGAACATGGAGATAATATCCTTCACAAACTTGAGATTGATTAATGAAAATTATCATCCGATTTCTGTTGTACTTGCAGTCCAAGAAACAAGTTCATGTCTCCCATAGAGCTCATGCAATACTTTGACTTCATCACTTCTTCAAACTCCTTACACATTTGTTAATCAGTTGAACCAAAAATGATGTCATCTACATAGACTTGAAGGATAAGCAAATTTCTATCCTTCCTCTTGTAAAATAAGGTCTTGTTAGTAGCTCCTCTATAGAAACCATTGACAAGTAGGTGGTTTGATAACTCATCATACCAAGCTATTGGAGTTTGATGTAATCCATAAAGAGCTTTGCTTAACTTATACACTCTATCTGGTCAATCAGGATCTTTAAAGCCTGGAGATTGCATAACATACACCCCGTCATCTATTCTTCCACTGAGAAATGCAGATTTGACATCCAATTGATATACTTTGATGTTCTTTGAAGCTGCATATGCAAGAAAAAACCTAATGGCTTCTAATTATCTAGCCATTTGTGCAAAGAATTCATCATAATCAATTCCCTATTCTTGAAGACATCCTATAGCAACTAGTCTTGCTTTATTCATAATAGCAATGCCTTTTTCATCCCCATTGTTCCTAAATACCCACTTAGTACCAATTGCATAACTACCTGTTGGTCTATCAACTAGTTCCCATACTTGTAGATCTCTAAACCGTGCTTATTCTTCCTGCATAGCTTCGACCCAACTGCTGTCTTTTAAAGCTTGTTCAACATTCTTAGGCTCTATCTGGGATAGGAAATAGTAAAACAAGCAGATATTTGTAGTTTCAGATCCACTTCTGGTAACTCTTTCATGAAGATCACCAATGATATTTTCAAGAGGATGATTCCTTTGAGTAGTAGTCGTATACACAATTGTACCTACAGTAATTTCAGGATTAAGGTTGGAAGTGTTAAGACCTATTTTTTCATTTGGTTGATCTGAAATTGATGAGGAATGAGGATCATCATTGTTGAATAAAGGTTCAAACACAACAACAAGTTTAGTCTCAAGTTCTTATTGAAACAGAACTCAATGGTTACAATAGGATTTGTGTTAGAATTGTCACAAGGTACAACATCATCTTCAATATCATCAGACTTCTTCTTTAGAAATTCAAATTCAACTCATTCATTAGCAACTTTGGACCATATTTTATCCAAATCAAGACATAGTTCTTTAGTTGCTTCAAGAAAGCTTGTCTGATATGCACATGGGTCAATATCTTCAGGATAGATCTTGAATGACTTGATGAGCTTGTCAAGATCAAATAACCAGCTTGGGCCATCAACATTGTTAAATTTATTTTCATTGAATACTATGTCAGATGATTTAGTCAAACTTAAATGGTCTTTGCATAAAATCTATAAGCTTTTGAGTCTGAAGAATATCCAACAAAGAAGCATTCTAGAGACTTGGCCTGAAACTTGTTCAAATAGTCCTTTTGCAACCAAATGGTTTCAAGTACTTGATATGGGGTATTCTGTTGAACAACATCTCATAAAGAGTTTTGTTATGATGTTTCTTTATAAGCACCCTATTTTAAACAAAACAAGCTATATTAATGGCTTCAACCCAGAAACAGACAGATAAGTTGGCATCTGCAATCATGGTCCTAGCTGTTTCAAACAATGTCCTATTTATTCTTTCAGCAACACTATTTTTCTCAGGAGTTCTAGGAGCACTAAATTGTTACAAAATACCTTTGCCATTACAAAACTCAAACATCACTTCATTTTTGAACTATGTGCCATTATCACTTCTCATTACCTTACCTCTCTTAATCAGTTCATTTTCAATTCTTGTTATATAACCCTTGATCAGCTCAGCGGTCTCATCTTTTCTTACAAGAAAGTATACCCATGTAAATCTTGAAAAATCATCAATTATGACAAGACAAAAGGGTTTTTTTTACCAATACTTGGAACAATCATAGGAACAAAGAGATCCATGTGAAGCATTTAAAGCATCAATTGAGTTTACCAATTCTGTCTTGTGAGATGATTTATGTTGTTTCTCTTTTAAACATGAGGAACATTTTTCATCAATTTTGAACTCAATTATAGGTAAACCAATCACATGGTCACCCTTAACAAGTTTGTTCATATTCTTGAAGTTGACATGATACAATTGCCTTTGCTACAACTTTGATTCGTTTTCTGAAGCTTCAGAAACAAAGCAAGTACCTCCTCTTGATACATCATCTTTCGTTCTAATCTCATATAGGTTTCCATATCTGGGAGCATCATCATGATCATATCTAGAGGAATGACAAATTCTGGTTTTAAGATAAACCAATGTGAGTCATCAAATCTCTTGATACATTGTTTTCCGTCTCGGTCTTTGTCTTAACGTATTTTGGATATTAGATAATGTATAGGGGTATGTTGGTAATTAAAGTATAGGCACATTCGCTAATATAAGGGCTCATTCTTTGGAGTAGCTAATAATGAATGAGCTCCGCGTGTCATTTGTCCTCATTTGTTAGAGGATGTTAACTTATGAGGCTAACGTATGTATTCATTCGTTATGTTAACGAATGTTGTTTAAAGTATGATAGTGAATGAGGCTCATTTGTTAAGGAGTAATGAATGAGCTCATCATCTATAAATACCCTTTAATTCTTATTCGTAATTAACTGTTCTTATTTTAACCAATTTCATCTCATTACTCTGCCTAAATATCCTCTCAATACACACATTGCACACACTAAAGAAAACCTCAGAATACTCATATCAAATGAATAGATCCGTTAACGTAATGATCTTGTAATCAATTATATCAGGTTTTCTTAAGTGGTATCAGAGCCTGTGTCTAATTGAATAATATTTAGGATTGAATTTCGATCAAATTCATTTGTAATTTGATTAATAATTGTGATTAATTCTATCAAAATTGATATATGGATTGAACGTAACTTCTAATTGACTAATTGAAGGTTTGAAACATGTCAATTGAACTTGAATTGGACTTAGGATTGTTCGCAACGATTCACAGATCATTTGTGTTCGTTTAATTGTATTGAATTGGCTTGAATTGCGCGGGAAAGTATTCAACATGTTAATGGTATTTTGACTGTTTGTGAGTCAAATTGGATTGGATTTTGGACGGATTTGTTGTTTGAATTTATTCGGTGTGTTCGGAATTGGCTTGTGAGTTGTTTGGTTGTGGTTTTTGGGTGATTTGGTTGAGTTTGGGTTAAGTTTGAATTGGTTTGGATCTAGAAAATGATGAACATGATTAATGCTCATTCGTTGTATCTTGAGTTCATTCGTTACATTCAATTCTCACTCGTTAGGCGGTTATTAGGTTGTCATAACCGTTTCTAAAAACTCATTCGTTTAACTTGTTCACTCATTCATACTTATTGATTACTCATTTGTTACTCCAAATTCACTCATTCGTCACATTGTTCAATCATTCGCCTTAACCACATTCATCCTTCACACATTCGTACTTACTTTTCTTCATTCGTTTTCTCATTCGTACACTATTACACCACATTTTCTATTCACTCATTCGTCATAGTTCATAAATGTGAAAATATCACTTGTGATTGTTCATTCATCACACATTCGTTATTCAAGTTTCTGAGTCTAACAGCTATCACTCTTAAACTTTCATCATGGCAAACTTCTAGGTTCTTGCTTCTCAGAATGCTTAATGCAACAGATGTTGACTGCTGATGCTGAGATTGGATCTCATACGACGTGTCCCAGATTGAACCCGAGAACAACAAACCGAGCCTTGTTTCTAAAAACGATTCCATTCTCTTCTAATTGTTGCAGCTCCTCTTGCATAACACTAACCTAAATCTCCTTGGTTAACGCTTCTTTCTACGTCTTCGGTTCGATCTGAGATATAAAACACTTAAATGAGAACCGACTCTGCTGCGGGTGACACTTTGTATAGAAACAACGGAGGCTTTGATCGATCTGATGTCTAGTTTGAACCCCCGTTTTCAAGTCATAAATTATATTCTCTTCCAGATGGTATGACACGATTCTAGGAATGTGTTAGGTCCCTTTTTTTATATTAGTCTTTTGTATTGGTGATTATGTAATGGGCCATTTTGTTTACTTTGTGTATTTTAGGCCTAAGATAAAAAGTGTAAAGAAGCCCATTGGGCATTTGATGTAACCTAATTCTCATGCATGCTTCCCTATAAATAGGAAGCATGCCATGAGAGAAAAAGTAGTTGTTGATATTCAAAAAGAAAAACCTTTTGTTGAAAACACTCACTTTCTCTCGGATCTCTCTCTCCTTCTGTAAAACCATTTGAAAATAATATCTCAAGATCCGAGACCGATAAGGTGGCTTAGTGTGATTTCCGCTAGCACTAAGCTCGGTTGATCCAAGACTATTGTTAGATCCACCCACCTTGGGACCTACAATTGCTATCAGAGCTTCGGCTCACTAGTTGAGGGTTTTGGATCACAACCTTGGGTTTTGATCTTAAGAAGAAGATAACAAGTGTTCTTGCAAGAAAGTTCACAAAAACCACAAAACAAGAAAAATACAAAAAGAATCGGGCAAAATCTTCATAAAAGTTTTAGAAAGTGTTCTTGGTGAAGATAACAAGTGTTCAAGTTTTAGATCTAAAAGGTTTTAGGCATAAAAGTGATTAGTTTTGGTGTTACGGGTTGTTGAAAAGTGTTAAATTTGACAAGTTAAAATTTTCGCTTCTCATGACATCAAAATCAGTGTACCAACCTTTGACCTTGTACTGACAAGTTAGGTTGAACAGATCCCAAGAAAGATTGCTTCTGGAAGATTAAAAGTTTTTCGCTTCGCTTGAACCATTTTCGCTTCGCATAGATTTTTTTTCGCTTCGCATCACTGTTCATCTTTTCGCTTCGCTTGAAAACTTTTTTGCTTCGCATAGAACTTTTTCGCTTCGCTTTACTGTTCACATTTTTGCTTCGCTTCACTTTTTCTCTTCGCTTACTGTTCACAACTTAAGACTCCTGAAAACTATGATCAAGCAAACCGGGACCTGTTGGCACAAGACAAGAAAGGCTATCTCATTTTAGCTATTTGCCTTTCAAACGAGATCACTAAAACTCTTCTTTAACACACAAGTGCCAAGGGTCTATGGGAAGCACTTGTTGAGAAAGTTGAGGGCAATGCAAAAATTAGGGAAAACAAGAAGGCCCTATTAAAGGAAGAGTTCAATATGTTTAATCATCGTCAAGGTGAAGCTGTTCTTCGATTTGGTAAAGAGATTTGAGAAGTTGATGGTGAGAATTAGGGCTGCAAGTGTCAACATTGCAAATGCTGAGGTCAATCACAAGTTGATGAATTCACTACCATACAGCTGGAGCACCAATACAATTACAATCAAAAGAACTACAAATCTGAATGCCATAACAAACAGTGATTTGATCTCCACCATCAAGTCATTTGAGATGGATGAGCAGATGAGAATGAATAATCATCCAAGATCCATAAATCAAGCTGGAGTGAGTTCTGCTTCCTCAATGCCAACTGCTTTCATAAGCAAGACTTAACAGAATGTGTATCCCGTGACTACTCCTAAGTACTCCCCGAATGTGTCTTCACAACCAACTTGATAGACTTGATAGAGCACGTAACGAATCTAAACCTTACGATTACATCGATGATCTCGTTGATTATCCATACGATTAGGTTGATATTACTTTAGTGTATGTTATGTGTGTGTTGAGAGGACAAATGGACAGAGTAACGAGAAAGAATCGAGGATAAATCATAACTGATATAGATAAAATAGATTACAGGGGTATATATAGGAAGATGACCCTATTCGTTAAACTTAACTTAACGAATAGGTCATTCGTTACAAATACTTTTAACGAATACACATACTTATTCATTAATACTTTAAGTGATAGCGAATGTCCCTCATTCGTTATCTCATTCGTTAAATAGGGTTAATGAACGAGCTTACAATTAGACGAATGTGTTACATTCGTTACGGGGTAACGAATGTAACTTACAATAGAGCGAATAGCCTTTTTGCCATATTTACATTATAACACCTATACATTAATCTATTACATTAAATAACCCAGATAAAGATCGAGACGTACAAAACATGTATTAACAAACTCCCCCTCGCCTTATTTCTTATCTCTGGAACATCTTGGTCTTCCAGTCAACGCAACCGTGAATCTTGTATGCATAACAGACTCTAACAACTTTCTGAAACTGCATAGCAAGCTCGTAGTCACTTACGTTAACAAATTTGATCTGACTAGTAAATAGTGCATCGTTGTCAGACTCAGATAAGTTAACTAGCCACATTGGGTCAATCACACATATCGTCTTCGTTTTAGAACTGTGACCATATACAATAACCGCTTCACCTGTATGATTGTCGTAATACCAATAATTAAATAAGGTGAACAGACTCTGAGGAAATGTCTTCGTTGGAACCCTCTTCATTGTCTTAGGTGGCTTTACCTGTAATATTAACTTTCTCCAGCCTGTGCGAGTATCAATCTCATCAATGTACTTATGAGTAGGCACCTGTGGCTTGAAAAACTTGAAACCAAAACGGGTTTCATGTAATAACTGCTTATAGAACCAACTAGCCCACTTATCGTCTCCACGATTCACAAATGTCGATTAGCTAGTGTTCTCACATCCCATCTGGGCATAGATAAGATATCGTGTGGGCGTTTGAAGTAATAAATACCATGCTCCCACTTCACGATATATACCTTAAGATCTGAATCATTCTGCCATGCCACCAAATCACCTCTCACATTTTTAACTGGCTTGTACTTCTTCATTTGGTATGCCGATGCTCGAGCCTTTTCAACTTTGACTTCTTCTCGTTCGTAATAACGAAAAGTCTCGATCATCTTGTTCATCTTTGCAACATTATGTTCAAAAATACCATCCAAAGCACGTTTACGTTTCTTCTCAGTAATAGAGACATGACTTGTTTCAGCAACTTTAAATTTATCTTTTTCTTCCCGCAAACGACGTTCTGCTGCATCAAAGTTCTCAGTAGTGAAAAATGGAATACTTGAGTCGTTGGTATTGTTTTCGGAATAGAACTCAGGGTACTCCTCAGCAGTAACGTCTTCAACTTCCATTTCATCAAAATCAGGTACATTCCCACGAGGAATACCTGTATTCATACTTACCTCAATCTCAATATCCACCTCCACACTCTTTCCCAACACATCTACCTCTTGCTTATTTAGATCCAGAAGCAAGGCAATTTGTTCTTTTGTCAATGAGTGATCAACAAATTCACCTTCTTCGATCTCATCTGCATTCACCATACTGTACACAACTCCATCCATTCCTACAAACAGAAGCATGTTGGCCGGAATAACATCTATTGGCTTGGCTCTCGAGTAATCTTTGTATGGAACAATCTGTAGATTACTAGCTTCAGAACCACCACCAACACTCGCATCAGTCTTATTACCCGCCGACGGTGTGGAACTTCCGCCCAGTTGCTAATCTACCCCACCCCCTGCACCATCTTGATCATCTTCATCATTCTTTAATTTCTTCAATTCATCTTCTTTACAAGTCAACTGAAGAATGATCTCATCCTGTTTATCCAATCTCTTCCCCTGAGCAGCAATTAGGGCTCGAAGTTCCCTGTTTTCACGTTGTGTAAACTGGATATGCCGCAGCAAATTCCATTGGGCTAACTCATGAGCAGCTCTATCTACTTGCATTTGAGTATGTTGTAAATGCAACAGATTCATCATGTGAAACCATTGAGCTTGGGAGCCATAAGAGAGAAATTCGGATTGCACTAGTTGCATAGGACCCTGAGGACGAATGAATGACATAAAGGAATGCTCAGGTCTTGGCAACATAGTCGGAGTAACAGGAGTAACAGGAGTAGTTGGCTGTGGTGTAGGCATCCGTGCCAATACAGTATGTAATATGTCTCCAAAATGAGGATCAGGCCTCACAGTAGTAGCCAAAGTCAGAGTTAGAGGCATTGGAGAAGTAGGCATCTGCACAGGTGTTGGAGAACGAGGAAAATCTGTAATGGGAGTAGGAGTAGGAGATCGTGGACTTCTCTGTTGAACTTGAGAAGTAGTAGCAGGAACAACTGAAGCAAAAAGAACAGTAGATGGTACAAATGGTTGACTCGGTATCTCTATACCCGAACCCCTTCTAACTCGTTGTTTCTTGGGTTTCTCCCCCTTTTCCATCATTGGTTCTTTTCCTTTACGCTTACGCTTCTGTTCATGACTTGACTCGGCTTGTGGTCCAGGACCACCATCACCACCATCATCACTATTCCCACCACCACCACCTTCACGTTAGAATCGGAATCATCATGAATCCAACGATCATTAGGTGGTGCAATATAATCAATATTCACCAAGTGACCAATCAAACGCTTAAACCTTGGTCTGTCTGCAAGACTCTGACCTCGATACGATCTCAAACGTCTCCTCATCCATATGCTTTAATTTCATCACATCATTCTGATCTTTAATCAGCTTAGGTTGAAGATCATTGATTATCATCTGGAGGAATCTTGGATACGTTAAAAACTTATGGCGGCTCGTCAAGTTCTCCTTCAAGTGATAATAAACCATTTCAGAGACGTTAAATGGTTTATTCAACACCAAGGCAACAAAAGCAGATTGCAACATAGCTCGAAACTCGTCAAATCCACCTCTTCGTCCACCAAGACAGTGTATCAATACATGTAACAAGTACTTGTATTGTTCACATAAGTTAGCCTTGTTGTACATGGACCTCCCCAGATCACCATTATACTTTACACGGCTGAATAACCCTCTGATCAAATTTTTATCGAACTCACATGGATCGTCGATTGAATCAATAAAGCCCAACGAATCTCGAATAACATTAACATCGATCACCACTTGCTTGTCTTGAATAACAGCCTCGATCTGATTCTTTGCTTCATTCAGTCGAGCTGTATTCCAGAACGCCCGTATAATCTTCTGATAGACCACAGTGCGAGTGGATATGGCCTTGTAAATTCTTGATCGGATCAAGAAACTGATCATCCCGCCAAAAATCGGTGTATCTTCAAATTGAGGCTCGAGATATGCACAAATGTTATGACTTTCACTCCAAGACAAAAGTACTGGTGCATGTTCAGGTTCAGCAGTGTTAATCATCGGATTTTGCTCTAGAGCAGGATTTTGAACGTTTTCGTCGGCCATATCTGTGAAAAATAACAAACATTAATACAATATTCAATACTGATTAACTAATGGTTATCTCATTCGTTAAAAAATTTTAAACGAATGAGACATTCGTTATACATTAGAATTTTTCATTCGTTGCCTTTAACGAATGAAACATATTCGTTAATATTAATTGTTTCCATTCGTTGCCTTTAACGAATGAAACATATTCGTTAATATTAATTGTTTCCATTCGTTACCTGTAACGAATGAAACATATTCGTTAATATTAATTGTTTCCATTCGTTATCGGTAACGAATAAAACATATTCGTTAACAAAGGTTACACTAATGAGTTTTAACTATCTAACAAATTAACCTGATTCGTTATAACCTCATTCGTTACCAACTTAAACAATCATTCGTTAAATATATTTAACGAATCTGATAAGTCATTCGTTATATAAGTAACGAATCACCAATTGACCTTATCAAAGGTCAAAATTAACTTGATTTTGACTAAGGAGAGTCAAGAACGACGAACATCATCGTTGCAATCAGTAGATAACTGATGAAATTAAACAATCTTTCCTAACCAAGAAGATCGATAATCGTTTTACTACATTAATGTATATCATTTGCTCGATAATCGATTCAATTATGGACTATAATCGATGCTAACTATTCGGTTAACATGCAAATCCATAAACACTTAAATTTCCAATAAAAATCTACACAAATCATATGTATGAACTCACCAGTACCTGTGTAAATCACTGATGAGATTCAATTGGTCTAATGAACACAGATTATGTCACACCCCGTTGAGCGATTCGCGAAAGCGTAAAACGGAAATGTAACAGACACCTCTGGTATCAACCACATTGCTTATAAAGAACATAACAAACTAGTTTACAATATTTTACATCGATCTAACTTTGTTTACAACTAGGTGATACAAACTAAAACCAGTCCGTTAAGCGACTTTACATCTTACTAGCACACTTGCATCAATTCACCCAGCATTGATCGCAAGTCAAACACGTAGCACATTGACTTTCTAGTCCAAGTCTGGTATACCTGAAAAACATGTTAAAACGGGTCAACTACAAATACTTGGTGAGTTTCACGAGTTTCAAGAAATCAGTTGTGCGTACAACAATCATAGTTGTAAATACGAAAGTATGTATGTATGTACGTTCACAAGTACGTTCGTTTGTATGTTTATGATGTAATTATGCAAAGCTACAGTGAAGCCTTGACTGTTCGTGCTGCGTGCCTCCATTTCCCACTGAGGTATTGAGGAATTATTATTTTCATAACTGTGTATGATACATGTAGGTGGTCATGGTTTCTTATATTATTGTAAATTAATATGATAGCTATTATAGTTATAGTTTGAATAATCGTACTCTTTCTTAAGTATTTTCTTGAAAGTAGTGTTTATTTCTAAATAATGGAAGTGGAGAGATGGTTAGAAACAGTTCAATTTGCTGTTAGAAACTGGTATGTGAGATAAAGATTAGTCCCGAATCGAGAAGTGTCGTGTTCCCTTGAAGTGGACGTACGCATATCATACCTTCCACAGTTCCTTTCTGGGACTTGAACTGACGCTCGGTCTGTGATTCAATCATACAACAAGGTTTAGTTTGGACTCGCTAGAACGTCCTTGCATTCCCGTTTACAGGCAACATCAGTTCTTCATCCGATAT
>NW_027506809.1:10000-25610 GCF_021521415.1 Bidens hawaiensis
CAAATAAAAGATCATCTTCTTGGAGCAAAAAACGTGAACCATTAGAGTGCCGAAAACCGCATGGGGTACCACTTTCAAATCACATGATACGGTGGATTATAGCCCACACTCGCACAAGCCTTCTCATTACCCAGTTTCATTTTTTCTCCTACTCGTACGGGGCTTCCTTTTCAAGCCACGTGTTATGATTCTTCGGAACAAGTTATCACTAATAACGGACAAGGGTGTGTAAGGACCTTTGGTGTAGGAAAACCTACGTGTTATGATTTTTGTGCAAGCTCATCTTCGAAAAATATAGCATCTCTAAACGAAATAAATAAGATGGTTCAATCTCAACTCGAGACGCAAATAGAGGCTAAAGTAGCAGTGCAGGTAGAAGAGGAGTTTCTCACTATGTGAAAGCTCAAAAAGAGATGGAAAAAAAATAGGGAGCATGGGGCTATTATTAGTGCTTGGAGCAACGTCGCCACCATTTCTATTTCCTAATATGAATAGATCTTCAATAGTTGTAATTTCCTTGTTAGTGAAGTTGAATGTTTGGTATGAATATGTATTTGATATGCTTTATATATGCATTGCTATTTCATAACCCTAAGGATCAACACGAAAGAGAAAATGATGCACTTTTTCTGAATAGAGATTGAAACAAAAAAATAATTCGGCCTTCTAACCATTTAAATCAAACAACATCGATGAGGTAAATTTGATTTATTTTGTTGCCATATAAAGAATGACTATCCTATAAAGTCTATTCTTTTTCCTAGCTATTGGTTATTGGGAGATCAAATATGCTATATAGAGGAGGGTTTAAATGAAAATCACTCTATAAGAGCATCCACAACGGTGCCAATAGGCACCGTTCGGATCTAGCTGGAAACACGTAGACAGAAGGTTGCCGGAATTTACCAATGTAGGCTTGGTTCTTGACTGCAGTTTGGAAAGTAAGCTTGCAGACACAAACTAGAGGCGGACTCCACGTGACAATAAATCTCCTTTTCATATTTTATCATCCCGAGAGAAATTCCGGAAGGTCGATTTCAGTCAGATCCGAGTTACCGGCAAGGTTGGTTTACCGTTGGGAAATTCCGGAAACAACAGCTTTCCGGCGAAGGTTAAATACTGATAGATTGGGTGTTGTACAATGAGATATGACCAGATTTATAGATTAGTGATGTTCGGTTTCTCTGACGACAAACACTCCGACAACCCAGTTCCAGTTTCTTTTTATATAACAACTTAAACATGACAATTGCTTATTGCTTTCTTATATACCACTAACCAAAACAAAAAACTTTGTATAAATTAATAATAAACTAATATTTTCTGGATCCCATGACGGTAAATATATATATAAAAACTTAGTTAGTCTTTAAAAAAGCGGTCTCCATTTATTTTATTACAAAACAAGTTTATATATACAAATCAGACAGTTTAGAAGAACAAAAATTAATAACTAGAAGATAAAAAAAAAGTTGTTTTGGCTATTCATTAAGAAGATATAAGATTTATTTCTTTAATTTTATTAAATACATATTAGATATTTAAAATATATTGTAAAAGTTATTTGATTTATCTTAAATAATTCTAATAGTATGTGAGGATGTGGATAGTTGGTGGGGGTTTGTGAAGTTAGTTTTGTGGAAGAAGGTGTGAGTTTCTAAGAAAAGTTTAGAATCTGATGTGACATAGATGTGACGGTTTGTAAAAGTTTGTTGTTGTGGATGCTCTAAGTTAAAAACTATGAAAATCTCTTTTAACCAATCAAAAGTTTTCTTTAATCTATTTTGTTTTTCATTTAAAAGGTTAATAAGGTAATATTAACACATTTTTGTGTCACACTGTGTTCCCGAGTTTTATTAAAGGAGAGAGAGGAAAAGAATGGAAAAAAAAATATGTGATATTAGTTTGTGTTTCCTAGTTTGATAGAAGAAAAGAAAAGTAAACATTTTATGTGTTCCCTAGTTGAGTGGAAAAGTAAAGAAAGCTATAAATTTACTATTATACCTTTAGGTAAAGTTAAAACAAAAAATTCATTAATATTAAAAAAGTAATTATAAAAATGGTGTCTTGTAATCTGTTTCGGGTTTTGCTGAATTTGAATCAAGAGAATAAATCATTACATGCTTATGATCAAGAAGATGATGAGTAATGCATGGATATCCACCGTAGCCGCATCTTCAAGTTGTGTACGAGTTTTTTCTTAGGTTCGTGGCTTCACCTGAAACGAATGCGAAGGTGAGTAAACGTTACATTAATCACGCACTTGTTTTGAAGTTGCTTGCCTTGTTTGACTCGGAAGATCAACGCGAACAAGAGTATTTGAAAACGATATTAGAAAGGTGGTTAATAACATCTTTTACCGTTTTATGTTTGAAATAGAAAAACATAACGAGATAGCGCAGTTGCTTGAGGTTTTGAAAAGTTTATGGTCCCTTTGTTTAGACGAGTCGGTCAGTGCCTAAACAGTTCACATTTTCAGGTATGTTTCAGGATGAGTATTGTAACTTTTTGCAGTATACAATAAAGAAAAATACAAAAAACAAGTTTAAAAAAGATTTTTTAGAGTTCAAGCATAGTTTCATGTATAACAAGTAAAAAAGAAAAACATAAAATGATAAAAATAATTACATAACGAACCAAATAGGTACCGTCCAGATTCCCTACGCGTTGTGTAACGGGTCAATACGTGTTCGGTCTGAAACATGCCATTTCTTAAGGTTTCAAAGTAGGAGTGTAGCCATGTAGGATGTACCATTCCAGGTTAACTTTCAACCCGCTGTAGTGTGCGTGTTGTGAAACCCAAAACCCGCAGCACCGAACGAGCACAATAGCTAGTTAGTAAGGAAAAAAAACAAAAGCAAAAAACAACATTAAACATATTATCAACTCACAACCGAATCCGTATCCGAAATTTGGGATATCCGAACCGTTCGGATAATAAAACGTAGTGGTGTTCATGCTCCGGTTTGGCCGATTTTTAGTCAAACCACGAGCCAGACCGTTACAAACAGTTTTATTATTGGAAACCAAACCACAAAAATTCAAAATCGAACCAAACCAAACCGTTACTAACGGTTTGGTTCCGGTTCAGTTTCACGGTTTTGGCTCATTGCACTTTAGTACAACTAACTTATAATAAGAAATAAAACATACAAAGTTGTAACATCTGATGTTTGAAATAATAAAATAATAAATAAATGATTGTAGGCTTAAAATAGATGGACTTAGAATAGATCGTGGACTTGTGAGATAACGAGCCTAAGGTGCATAGGCTTAGGGTATAAATACCCTTAAAATCCTACATCTCTTTCATTTCCATATATTCCTCACATTAGCCTACACACTCAAAAACACACGTTTAAGCCAAACGCTCTATACGCCACTCAGTCTTCCGAACCGAGATAAACCGAATGTAGAATATTATTTATCTCAGCTGACACAACACCATTGAACCAGACACCACAGCCCCGTGGCGCTGTTTGAGCTGCTTGAATCGAGATCTAGAACGAATTGGGTGATTAAATGAGTTTAAAGGTCACCTTAGCTTGGATATAGATCAATCGAGTTTATCTAGGTCAAAGATAATTAAATTCCGGCCAACGAGGTGGCCAATGATGGCTGACGGCACTGGAAACGTGGAAAAACCCTATGAACTTATGCAGCTTTAACCCAGCCAGGGGCTCTCCCTTTGAATCCTGCTAGGGGCTGTTGCCCCTAGAACCCCTCTGCCAGGGGGCTGCCCCCGGACCCTTTTGGCTAGGGGTTTCATTAACCTAGAAATATGATATAATTAGGAGTAGCTAAGTGATGCTTGTTAATTGCTACACAGTTAATCATGGCCCAACTGAGAAGAGGTGTGACCGTAAACTCAGAAGGGAACAAGACACATGTGAGTTCTAGCCCCTTTTCTCTGTTATTTTTTCGGTGCTGCGTGCATACTATATGTGTTAGTTAATACACTTATCTTTAGTGGTAAATGTATGCTGATGTATATAAAAATATACATCTTTTTAGCATTAAATAATCTCTAAAATTGCAACTTCTATCATATAATATAGTTAAAATAACTACTTATCATGTTAAAATGTATTTTCTGGTGAATCTAAGCCTCAAACAAAGAAACGAATGAAAAACCAAAGAAAACCAAAGAAAACCAACGAAAACCCAAGAAAACAGCAAAACACGACAAAATAGTGGACAACTAGACACGGGGCCATGCTTCAATGGACATGGGGCCGTGGTCACCTTTCAGAAACGACAAAAAGAATTAGCAGATGTCACTAAAAAGCACGTGGTCGTGCCTCAGGAAGCACGGGGCCGTGGTCACCTTTCAGAAAAGACAAAAAGAATTAGCACATGTCACTAAAAAGCACGGGGCCGTGCCTCAGGAAGCACGGGGCCGTGGTGAGTCATCATGTAGATATGACAACATACAACTGGGACACGTAGACACGAGGCCGTTCTTAATAAAGCACGAGGCCGTGCTTCTATTTCCAGACAACCTATAAATAGAGGCTCTTGTGTCATTTGAGAAGTGTGCCTTGAAAAGAATTCTATCCGGTTTTCTCTTATAAAAACACACACTAACACTCACATAGAAGATTTAGTGAAGAGTTTGAAGGCTTGGAGGTCATCACCATTAACCATCATCATCATCATCCATCATCATCATCATCATCATCATCATCATTAAGAAGGAAGATTCATCTACATTTGGTTAGATTGTTCCAAGTTTAATCATGTATTTGTTATCATCATTCATCTTAATCTTTATCATCATGCTCATTATGAGCTAAACTCCTTTTACCATCTAAAATCTATGAAGAAGCTTTGTTTTACTTGATAATTACACAAAACATGTGATGTAGTCTAGTAAAGTACATGGTTATATTACAATTATCTTTTGATGAGAAATGTTTCACCATATTAAATCACTAATTCAAAGTTGGTGGTTGTCAATTCTATTGGCAATCGTTCATGATCGATTCATGTTCTTGAAAGATAGAGATACATTGATACATTATCGAAACATGGATCTTTATATTGTACTTAGAAATGATGAGATATAAGTTATGATGTATTTCTCTAAGTCTTGGTAATCCGAAAATGGCTTTGCTTAGGATATCATGCTAGTTAAAGAAATCATATGTTAATGAAATGTGTAATTATATCATACATAAATCAACCGAGGGGAGGTTGTGTGACTAAATTACAACCACCCGAAGTTGTTAGAATTGGTATTTGAGAAATCGGAGGCAATCCTAATCTTTATACTTTACGAAACTACTTGCCAACTTAAATTGACATCATTGAGGTGAAATGATATTAGGAAAGGGTGGACTTTAAATAGTGCATGTTACCTCCTTAGTGCCAAAGATGCTCACTTAAGGTTTAAGGATGTATCTATCATATATTGCTATGGCAAATTTACCACATGTTTGAATATTAATTATCAACACTAAAATGGAGTGGATTCTTGATCTTAGATGGTAACCTTCACATAATTGAACAACTCGTTTAGAATCTCTCGTCTTGGTCACCTATATATTATATATAAGTATTTATATCTTATAAAAAGTTCAAAAATTAACCCCAAAATGATTAAAACCTCCGATTAAAGTAAAACAACGATTTATCTTTAGAAACATTTGTGTCCACAAATCGATACTTGGTCTTACCAATACTATTCTACATATACGATAGGTACACTTGCCTATTTTGTGTGTGTTTAGTCTTTGTAAAAATCACTTTTATAAATTTAAAACACGATCTTGCGCAAAAAGCGAAACATCCAATCTCTTTCATATTTAACCACAACGCACACAGAGCACATCAAGTTTTTCGCACCGTTGCCAGGGACATGGTACGTTTCTAAGAACGATCCAAGTTTTAATTTAATCATTGTCTATAATTGTACAATTTTTTTAACTTCTATTTTATTTTATCTTTATTTTTTTTTACTAAATACTAAAATATATAATTTTACGGCTAGCCTACTTTTTACTTTTAATTACCTTACTTTACTCTAGCTTAATTAATTTAGACCTTAGTTTAGTTGAAAATAGCTTAGCCTAACTCATAGGTTAACTTAGACTAATCTTAGCTAACTTTTACTTTAGTTTTCATTTTGATTTAATCCCATGTATATCCTCTACTTTTGAGCCCGAGCTTGTTTCTCCAATTTCTGAACCGGAACGACTCTTTCGTCGACGAGCACGTAAACGGACAGTAGAAACCGCCGAAGCAATCAAAGACGAATCAGTAGACGCCACCACATCAGGAGAAAATCAAACTGAAGAAATGATGGCGGCCCGGAACAATGAGCCGAACATGAGCTAGTATGCCAAGCCAACTATCGAAGGCTACGACAATGGAGTGGCTCCACTCGATATCACCGAACATTTCGAAATCAAATCAAGCACCATTCACATGGTGGAAAATTCAGTTCAATTTCATGGTCTCATCGACGATGACCCTCTTTCTCGTATATCTCGATTCTTACGAATTTGCGGAACCTTTAAAATTCAAAACTATTCAGAAGATCAAATAAAACTCAATCTCTTTCCTTTCTCTCTAAGGGGTCAAGCCTTAGAATGGATAGAATCTCTTTCCTCTGGTTCCATCACTACCTGGGATCAGATGGTTGAACAGTTTCTCCTCAAATATTTCCGCCTGTTAAAACTGCCATATACCGAGCCAACATTACCGGACCGATGATGATGAATCGTTACACGCAGCATGGGAGAGATACAAAAGTCTTTTGACAAGATGCCTACACTATGGACTGAGCGTATTGTTGCAAGTACAAACTTTCTTTGACGCACAATCCCGTCAAAACAAACAGGCCATCGACCAATAGCTGGTGGAGACCCGGGATCCAAATCACCTAACGAAGCATTTGAAGTCCTGGAGAAGGCTGCAAAGAAGAGTTTCGCTTACAACCCACCAAGATATACACCAACCAATAAAGGAATACACCACGTCGATTCCAATACTCTTGTCACAGCACAGCTTGAAGCCCTTTCTAAAAAATTCTAACAACTTCAAGCCGAGCTATCAAAAACCAGACTCATCTGTGACACTTGTGGAGGAAATCATAAGACGAGTGACTGTAAACAAGTCATCATGGCCATGGAAGAAGTCGATTCCATCGCTCGACAGAACAATGCTTTCAGCAACAACTACAATCCAGGATAGGGAAACCACCTGAATTTCAGCTTGAAAGACGGAGGTAACACTCAACCCTTACTAGGATTCGAGAAAAGACCGATAAATCAACCCTTCCAACCAAAACCCCAATTTCAAGATCAAAGTTCTAGTAGCCATCACCGCTCGAGCTACTCAAAAATCGAAGAAATGCTAATCCAACTCATGACGAAAACAAATGAAGCAGAGAAGAAGGCCGACTCAAGAGCTGTTGATATCAGTGGAGTATTATTAAAACATGAAGCCGACCTCAAAAGTCAACAAGCATCACTACAGAATCTAGAAACTCAAATCGGACAAATTTCCCGATAATTATCCGAAAGACCACCTGACACTCTTCCAAGCAAAACAATTTATGGTCGGGTATTTTGTATATATATTAGTGTATTAATTATGTAGTTTTATTGAATATATTGTTAGAACTTGGTACTTCATACATGCTTTGTATTTCAGGTCATTGATCATTAAAGATGCTAAATTGGAGACTTGTACGAGCTTGGAATGATATCTCGGGAAGACCAAAGCATGATTTGATGTCTTGGGAAGTGTTACAAGGACTCGGGAAGAGTATGGATTAGTGATCATAAGCCGATGCTAAAACTGAACAAGATGGGTTGACAAAATGCGACCTTGAAGTAAAACCAGCATATCCAGAGCTAGAAAATGAGATACGGGAGTGATAATATATGAATTTTGGGTTTCTCGACGAGATGAATATGAAAATGAGGTTTTCTTATGTCGCGATACGCATTGGGATGGTCATATGGCCATCGCGTATCGTGATGGACATAAAAGACGGGAAAATTAGGTTTTAAGCATATTATTCATGATAAAGAACCCTAACTCCATTTTGACAAACAAGAGGCGATTCCAACAGCTACAAGAGGCGATTTTCACCAACATAGCTTGTGCCAAGACCCTACATATGATTCATATCATCCGTATTAAAGATCCAATGATGTCAAGGCTCGGCTAATCTCCTAGAATCGCACCCGGGATGTATAGTTTGTAATCTTTACAGTTTTTCTCATATGACTAAGAATATTGTTGTATTATTATTGATGATTGATATATGATTATTGATGTTTGGTATTTCTGAGTGTTTGGTCGGTTTAGGTTTACGTTAGTCTGAACGATCTGTTACCAGTTTCTAGATAATTGATCATATGACTGTTTGGTTAGATTGAATACAATAAAACATACAATTACCCTTAACTGAGTCACACTGGCAAAGATTGTTTGAAAACCAGTGCCGTGTGTAAAGTGATTGTTGATGTCTAAGGTTTTGTATGATTGATTAGTCTTTAGTTAATCATTAATAATTAATCTGTTAACTTGCATGAGATAACTGTAGGTTGCTTACTTTAATTCCCGGGTGTGATTTGTTTGTTAATTGCTTGAACTCGTTTACTTGCGTGTTACTTTGTTCTCCGAATTCACTTTAATTGCTTGTGCGATAAGCATAGTTTCATGTATAACAAGTAAAAAAGAAAAACATAAACTGATAAAAATAATTACATAACGAACCAAATAGGTACCGTCCAGATTCCCTACGCGTTGTGTAACGGGTCAATACGTGTTCGGTCTGAAACATGCCATTTCTTAAGGTTTCAAAGTAGGAGTGTAGCCATGTAGGATGTACCATGTCAGGTTAACTTTCAACCCGCTGTAGTGCGTGTTGTGAAACCCAAAACCCACAGCACCGAACGAGCACGATAACTAGTTAGTAAGGAACAAAAACAAAAGCAAAAAACAACATTAAACATATTATCAACTCACAACCGAATCCGTATCCGAAATTTGGGATATCCGAACCGTTCGGATAATAAAACGTAGTGGTGTTCATGCTCCGGTTTGGCCGATTTTTAGTCAAACCATGAGCCAGACTGTTACAAACAGTTTTATTATTGGAAACCGAACAACAAAAATACAAAATCGAACCAAACCAAACCGTTACTAACGGTTTGGTTCCGGTTCAGTTTCACGGTTTTGGCTCATTGCACTTTAGTACAACTAACTTATAATAAGAAATAAAACATATAAAGTTGTAACATCCGATGTTTGAAATAATAAAATAATAAATAAATGATTGTAGGCTTAAAATAGATGGACTTAGAATAGATCGTGGACTTGTGAGATAACGAGCCTAAGGTGCATAGGCTTAGAGTATAAATACCCTTAAAATCCTACATCTCTTTCATTTCCATATATTCCTCACATTAGCCTACACACTCAAAAACACACGTTTAAGCCAAACGCTCTATACACCACTCAGTCTTCCGAACCGAGATAAACCGAATGTAGAATATTATTTATCTCAGCTGACTCAACACCATTGAACCCAACACCACAGCCCCGTGGCGCTGTTTGAGCTGCTTGAATCGAGATCTAGAACGAATTCGGTGATTAAATGAGTTTAAAGGTCACCTTAGCTTGGATATAGATCAATCGAGTTTATCTGGGTCAAAGATAATTAAATTCCGGCCAACGAGGTTGCCAATGATGGCTGACGGCACCGGAAACGTGGAAAAACCCTATGAACTTATGCAGCTTAAACCCAGCCAGGGGCTCTGCCCTTTGAATCCTGCTAGGGGCTGTTGCCCCTAGAACCCCTCTGCCAGAGGCGCTGCCCCCGGACCCTTTTGGCTAGGGGTTTCATTAACCTAGAAATATGATATAATTAGGAGTAGCTAAGTGATGCTTGTTAATTGCTACACAGTTAATCATGGCCCAACTGAGAAGTGGTGTGACCGTAAAACTGAGAAGTGGTGTGACCGTAAACTCAGAAGGGAACAAGACACATGTGAGTTCTAGCCCCTTTTCTCTGTTATTTTTTCGGTGCTGCGTGCATACTCTATGTAGTTCAACTGTTCATCAACCTCAATGTCCATTAATGGCACGCGGGACGTGTCATTAGCTAGACATTTTCTCAGATGAGAAACATGGAAGGTTGAATGAATTCCTTCTAACTCTTCTGGCAAATCCAACTTATAAGCCACTTCACCTACACGATCTATAATCTTAAACGGTCCAATGTACCTTGGACTTAACTTTCCCCTCTTCCTGAAACGAATGATTCCTTTCCAAGGCGAGACCTTGAGCATCACATTGTCACCAACGTTAAACTCAATCGGTCGTCGCCGCTTATCAGCATACGACTTCTGTCTGTCTTGAGCAGCTTTCATTCTTGCCTTGATCTGATCGAACTTCGAAGAGGTTTCTTGCACAACTTCTAGGCTTCCCATCTCCTTCTGACCAATCTCTGCCCAACACACTGGGGTCCTACATCGTCTACCGTAAAGCATCTCAAACGGTGGCATACCAATACTTGAATGGTAGCTGTTGTTATAGGAGAACTCTGCTAGATGCAGATGATCATCCCAACTTCCTCCAAAGTCTAAAACACAAGCACGTAGCATATCCTCAAGGGTTTGGATCGTCCTTTCCGACTGTCCATCGGTTTGAGGATGATACGCCGTACTGATGTTCAATCTTGTTCCCATAGCTTCATGGAACTTCTTCCAGAACCTCGAAGTAAACCGTGTATCTCTATCAGACACGATCGATAACGGTACTCCATGCTTAGATACAACCTCTTTAATGAACAAGCTTGCTAACGTTTCTGACGAGATAGCCTCTCGTATAGGCAGAAAGTGAGCACTCTTGGTCAAACGGTCCACAATCACCCAGATGGTATCATGGTGCTTAGCTGTACGAGGTAGCTTAGTTATGAAATCTATGGTGATGTGTTCCCATTTCCATTCTGGTATCTCCAAGGGTTGCATATTTCTATAAGGCTTCTGGTGCTCTGCCTTGACTTGTAAACAAGTTAAGCACCTACTGACATAATCTATCACATCATTCTTCATTCCTGGCCACCAATAATCTATTTTCAAATCCTGGTACATCTTCGTAGTTCCTGGATGAATCGAATATCTTGACTTATGAGCTTCATCTAAAATTCGACCTCTGAGATCTCCATGGCGCGGGATCCACATACGGTCAAACCTAGTCTTAACACCATGAGTGTTTTCCATTAGCTCGTCTTGCTGGCCGTAAATTCTTTCTTTCTTTACCAACTTCTCGTCTACTAGCACCTCTGACTGCACCTTGATGATTTCTTCGAAAAGGCTTGAATTCATAATCAATTTGTATGACTTCACAGTTGCAAGGACTTCCTCATTCTTACGGCTTAGTGCATCGGCGACCACGTTAGCTTTACCAGGGTAGTACTTAATATCGCAGTCGTAATCCTTTATCAATTCTAACCATCTTCTTTGCCTCATGTTCATTTCTTTCTGCTCGAAGAAGTACTTTAAACTCTTATGATCTGTATAGATAGTACACTTAGTACCGTACAGATAATGCCTCCATATCTTAAGAGCATGCACTACAGCTGCTAACTCTAAATCATGCGTCGGATAAGTACTCTCGTGGACTTTCAACTGTCTAGACACGTAAGCTATCACCTTTCCCCTCTGCATCAACACGCAACCTAGCCCTTGATGCGAGGCATCGGCACAAACAACTAAATCCTCGTCACCATCGGGTAGAGCAAGGATTGGAGCTTGCGTGAGTCTCTTCTTTAATTCCTCAAAAGCTTCTTCTTGAAACTTTCCCCAACTGAATACTATCAACTTTCGGGTCATACCGGTCAGCGGCGCGGCTATCTTGGAGAAACCCTCGATGAATCTTCTATAGTAGCCAGCTAACCCTAAGAAGCTTCGTATATCAGTCGGATTCTGTGGAGTCTTCCAATTCGTTATTGCCTCAATCTTAGCGGGGTCCACGGTAATCCCTTCAGGATTAATCACGTGACCAAGAAATTGCACTTCTCGCAACCAGAACGCGCATTTCGAAAACTTAGCCTACAACTTCTCTTTCTTCAGAGTTTCCCATACTTCTCTCAGATGCTCGGCATGGTCAGACTCGCGCTTTGAATAAATCAATATATCATCAATGAAGACGATAACCGACTTATCCAATATCGGCCGACACACCCTATTCATCATGTCCATAAATGCTGCAGGAGCATTTGTTAGACCAAATGACATTACTAGGAACTCGTAGTGTCCATACCGTGTTCGGAACGCTGTCTTAGGGATGTCTGCCTCCTTCACTTTCAGCTGATGATAGCCTGATCTGAGATCTATTCGTGAGAACCAACTTGAACCTTGCAGTTGGTCAAACAGATCATCAATACTTGGCAAAGGATATCTATTCTTCACCGTAAGCTTATTCAACTCACGATAGTCTATGCACATTCTCTTACTTCCATCCTTCTTCTTTACGAATAACACTGGTGCGCCCCACGGGGAAACACTTGGTCTAATAAAACCCTTGTCGAGGAGTTCTTGCAGTTGGGACATCAATTCTTTCATCTCGGACGGAGCTAGACGGTAAGGTGCTTTCGCGACGGGCTGGGCTCCTGGTATTAAATCTATCTGAAATTCTATCTCTCGCTCCGGTGGTAACCCCGGTAGGTCCTCAGGGAACACTTCTGGGTAGTCACACACGATAGGAATATCTTTCATTTCTTTCGTCTCGGCCGTAGCGTTGACAACATACGCCAGGTAGGCACCACATCCTCGTCGTAATAATCCTTCGGCTTTTATCATCGAAATGACGTTAAACCCTGAACATTCTTTATCACCGTAAACCGTCACCGCACTACCATCTGGAGACCTTAGCTTTATCATCCTACTCTTACATACTATCTGAGCTTCAAACTCAGACAACCAATCCATTCCCAAGACTACATCGAACCCTCCTAAGGTCATAACATACAAAGTAACAGGGAACTTATATCCCTCTAACTCTATCTTACAATTCTTAACCATTTTTGTTATTTTAACCGAAGTGTCACTGGCGGTTTCTACTACAAAAGTTTCAGACACTCGGCAGCCTTTCATTTTAGCTAGTTTACTAAATGTCGTAGCTACAAAACTTCTATTCGCACCAGAATCAAATAATACAGAAGCAGAAATGCTGTTTACAAAGAACGTACCGGTCACAACATCAGGAATCTGTCTAGCTTGTTCCTGGGTCAGCATATAGGCTCTAGTCCTCGGCCTTGCTTGATCAAAATCTTTCTTCCCACTACCTCCAGCCTCACCTTCAGTGCACTCTCTTGCCATATGGCCTGTCTTGCCACATTTGTAACATGCTGGCTTCGCACCGCACTCATTGGCATAATGCCCTACCTTCCCGCACTTATAATAGGCATTCGACCCCATTCTGCATTCTCTACCATGAGCCTTTCCATATTTGGGACAAACATCAGAACTTCTACCCCACTTGCACTCACCACCATGCATCTTTCCGCAGGTCTTACACGATCTCTTCTCCCACACTTTCTGCTTCTTATCTTTGGAGTTCCATAACTGAGTACCGGGTCGCTTAACAGGAGCAACCCACTTCTTATCTTTCTTTTCCTCTTCCACCACTGCGTCATCCACAGCCAGGTCAGCATAAACCACCTCTGCGAGTTCGACATCAGAGTTAAAGGTAACTGGTTTACTCGTCCTGACTAGCATGCGGACTTTCTGTGGTAATCCCCTCACATAACACTTGATTCTCTAAGCCTCAGTGTTTACCATATCGGGCACCAACCTAGACATTCGGTTGAACTCAGTGGTGTACTTACGATGTGTCATCGTCCCAGCTTTCAAGTTCAGGAACTTCATCTCCGCCCTCTCAACCTCGGCGTCAGCACAGAACTTCCTCATCATTAACTCCTTTAGATCCTCCCACTTCATCTCTTTGATCTCTTCACGGGTCTTCCTCTGCTCCACACTCTCCCACCAATACATAGCCTCATCTTCAAATGATTGGGTAGCATAACCTACCGCTTGGTCGGGACGGCACTCGCTAATGCGGATAATTTTATCCATGGCGGTTATCCATTTAAGGGTAGCGATTGCGTCTCCTAAACCAGTCAGCTTAGGCGGGTCACAACATTTAAAGGAATTATAGTTGCAACCGCCTCGGCCCCTCTTCCTATCATCAACTTTCACAGACCTTACCTCACTTGAATCACCCTTTTCCCTCTCATCATCTTTCCTACCATCACCACCTGCCCCTTCAGCAGTTCTTTCACGGCTTCCAGCAGACCCTCCAGGAGTTATATTCTTCACAACAGTGGCTACAGCTTGAACAATAGCCGCTTGAATTGCGGGATCCAGTTGAACCCCTTCGTTGTTGGCCGGACCTCCTCCAGCTGCACTGCCCTCATCTCCGGTGTTAGAAGCTGTCTCAACCGAAGGTTACTGGACACGACGAGGCCTGCCGCATCGTCCAGTGCAACCTCCAGTTCCAGCAATGTCTCCAGCTCCAGCCATCGTATTCTAAAAGGGAAACCACAAACATCATCACTCAAGGAACTATTTAGTACAAGGACAGTAAGGCTAACAGGTAATAACAGTGGCCAGCTGTGATTAGCTGATCACGTTACTTTCCGTGTCCTATACACTTCCCTTATGAGTCCATTTGTGCTGGTTCTATCCTAAACAGTTAATCAATCAAGTAATTCTATCCCTAACATTCACATATCCTTTCTTTAGCAATCAAGCTAACATTAATATATATATTTAATCATACACTTTGCCGTTACTGAGCTTGCTTGAGTGACACATGACATTCTTGAACTGGCATCTTCTTTCTTTTCTTACTTTAATCCCATTCTCTATTCGAGTCTAAGCATATATGATGCTTAAATCTCTCGAACTTTGCTCTGATACCAACTTTTAAGGCCCCGTTACCGGTAGCCCTACTTTCGTGTTGGATTTACTCATAAACGCAGTTCTAAATATCAGAGTTAATTAAAACATTCGCGGAACATTAAAAACATTCAAACCATTACATTCCATAACCATAATTCTGGTCTTATCGAGCATTCATAGTCATTTAAAAACAAAACATAGTCTTTTAAAATAAAACATCATAGCAAAATCTTCAGATGCCAGCTTCGTCCAACTCTGCCATGTGTCCCTCCTCAAGCTACTCTGCCTCAATCTACTCACCTGCGTGCATACTAAAAGTCAGCTACGCTGAGTGAGCTCTAGTTAATCATATAATCATATAATACCTTCTTACATTTCATACTTAACTCTTAACTTTCTTTCATACACACATAAATGCATATACTTTCAATTCTTACTTTCATACTTTCTTTACATACATAATCATACGTTTTAAAGAGCCTTTCGCCCTATACCTCACAGATATTATAAGGGTCTGGTCCCTAACATCACAGTATTATAAGGGCCTGGTCCCTAACATCACAGATATTATTAGGGTCTGGTCCCTAACATCACAGATATTATTAGGTCTGGTCCCTAACATCACAGATATTATAAGGGTCTGGTCCCTAACATCACAGATATTATAAGGGCTGGTCCCTTTG
>NW_027506810.1:0-23262 GCF_021521415.1 Bidens hawaiensis
AATAAGTCAAACTAACGAATTGACTAACGAAATAGCAAGCGAATTGATAAAAGAAATCTTAACGAATTAAAAAATTTTAGTAACGAATCGCTAAGAACGACTTAGCGAAATAGATAACGAACCAGCTACAGTTGATTAGCGAATCAACTATAACGAATCAGGTTGTTACAACCGCTTGTAACAAACTCTAACACCTTATGCCACATGGCAAAGGTTGTTATGACACAAATCCCAAAGTGGACGCGTGTAACACGAATCAGTTAACCCAAATAACAATTTAGATAACACGAATCAACTATTATAGCGAATTGGCTAGCGAATCACTTGAAATGAATAACGAATTGACAAACTTAATGAACGAATCAAAGTGAACAGGATAGCGAATCAACGTAGCGAATCATGTTTATCTTTGAATCTTCAAATCTTCAACAAGAATTTCCAGAAATCTGGGAATGATGAACACCAAACCCAGAAACCCAGAAGCCTAAAATCTGTAATACTATCTCGATTCTAAACCAAATCACACAAATAACCAACCAAAACACTCGTAATACGATCGCTAATCCAATACACCAAATCTCGTAACCAATTATCTCCGATAACTAACTTAATTATCCCAAAACATCAACTCTGTTTCGGCCATAATCCAAATCAATACCGAACCAATCTGAAATCAATCCAAAACTCAATTCCAATTCACAATACCTTATAATTATTCATATCAATTTAAATCCAATCCAAACCTACCATAATTCAATCAATTCACCTCAAATTGATCCAAATTAACCAAAACAGAACACTAACAAACCAATACTATTAATAACCACCAAATCAAGTGTAATTTGAGCCCCGAAAGCTCTGATACCACTTGTTGGATCCCGCGGTGTATCAATCCAGTAACAATAACAGATCTCAGATCTGTGTATAATCGATTAATACTTTAACAATAGATCTAGCTCATAATTACGTATGATTAAGTGTTGTATATGTTTATGTATTATCAGTATATGTATATCAGTAATTGTATAATATTAAGGATGAAGATCGAGAGAGGATTTTGACAGGGTTTCGTTAATTAACTCTCAAAACTTTTATTAAACGTGAACAGTGTTCACTATATATAGAAGATAGGTCTGGTTCGCTAACATCACCTAGCGAACCAGACGCTACTTCGTCACATACATAAATAAAACAAAATAACATAACGAATCATCCTCTGATTCGTTAACATCCCCTAACGAATCAGAGGGAATAACCTTAAGTCCTAGTTCGCTAACATCCCCTAGCGAACTAGACATTACATTAGATAACTAGAGATAAACTTAAATAATTATTACATTAAAATATAAATCAAATACGTTAAAGATAATTACAAAGACTCAAGACGCAAAACCGTGGACTAACAAAGGCTCGTATAAAGAAACTCTAGATCTAGTTTTGAGCATCTTAGCCATAAAGATCCAAGCTTTACGTTCATTCGGGTCAAGTTTGGACCGCAAACGGTTAAGGGAACGTTTGGGGCTAAGGCCGAATCATAATAAGTTTTATTAAGGTCGCGAAACGTGCGATGAAACGAACCCATGGACAGCAGCCCAAGCATGTTCGCTTACAAATATGTTCGCGTGCATATAAGTTCGCTTACAATTAAGTTCACGTATATATAAGTTCGCTTACAGCATGTTCGCTTGATGTAAGTTCGCTTAATGTAAGTTCGCTTAATGTAAGTCGCTAATGTAAGTTCGCATACATATCCAAGATTTGATTACATTAAGGCTCGATTACTTTGGATTACCTGGATGGATCGAATGCAAGGGTGTGGCAGAAAGATTACCAAAGAAAGACAAATATTAAAATAAAGGAAAACTATATATATGCTAAGTAAAAAGTAATCTAATACAAGACCGTTAGATTATATCAGACGAGTATCGATACGTGTAACTTATATACAGTTAGCAGAGCTCAACTAAAGAAAGGATTAACTATTAACGGGGAAAGAAACATGATCCAAGTGAGTTTCTAGCCCCATTTCCTTGTTATGTTTTTGGGGCTGTGTACAAACTCGATGTGATAGTTAATACACTTACCTTAAATGGTAAGTGTGTTCCATGTATGATTTATGTGATAGATATTATGTTCTGATTGTGAATGAAAACTTGTCGGTACGTGAACGATCTTCTGATATTGCATGTATTGACAAGGGAGGTATGTATATGAAAGATGAATGTGTATGATATATATATATATATATATGTACAACATATGAGTATGTAATAATGATTAAAGAAAGTATATGTATGTTACGGGTATGTAAAGACAGTATGTACGAAGATGAAGAAGTAAGGGATCAGACCCTAATAATATCTAAGATAGAGAAGAAACGGATCAGACCCTAATAATATCTGATATAGAGAAGTAAACAGGGATCAGACCCTAATAATATCTGAGATAGACAAGAAAGGGATCAGACCCTAATAATATCTGAAATAGACAAAGGAAAGAGGGATCAGACCCTAATAATATCTTAGATAGACAAGAAAGGGATCAGACCCTAATAATATCTGAGATAGACAAAGGAAAGAGGGATCATACCCTAATAATATCTGAGATAGACAAGAAAGGGATCAAACCCTAATAATATCTGAGATAGACAAAGGAAAGAGGGATCAGACCCTAATAATATCTGAGATAGACAAAGGAAAGAATGACCAAACCCTCATAATATCTAAGATAGAAAGGATAGTAATTATATAGTATGAAAGTAATAAAGCATGAACGTATGTATGGAATTATGTAATGAAAGTAAATTAGTAAAGTAATTGTTATGCATCTTCGGATGTATAATTGAAGGTAAGTGTATGTATTGTATGATATGTGATTAACTAGAACTCACTCAGCATGGCTGACTTTTAGTATGCACGCAGGTGAGTAGGATGAGACAGCTGGCATGAGCGGGGACACATGGCAGAAGAATAAGTGTAGGACATCTGAAGACTTATGTTATTTTATATTTAATGTTTTAATTTTGGAAAAACAAGAATGTTTAAAGACATGTTATGAATTATTATTGTAACGTTATGAAAGTTTTATATTCCGCGTGAAGTTTTAATTAACTTTGATAATTAGAACTGTGTTTATGAGTAAATCCAACGTCAAAAGTGAGGCACCGGGTAACGGGGTTTATTGTCAAAAGTGAAGTTTTGATATTAGGGTTTGATGAAAGAATGGAATTGGGTAGATTGTTGATCAATAGTTTGTTAATATGGACTTCAAGATGAATGTATGCATGTATAAGTGAGCTTAATTACTCCTCTTACACATACATACATACATACATACATACATACATACATACATACATACATACGGATTATACATACATATATCATCACCTGTCACACCCCCGGCCAAAGGCGGAAAGCCAAGGGCGTGGACGAAGTCGCAGATTGAATAAGCCATAACACAGGTTAAGAGTCTAAATGAAATGCATACATAAATATTCAAGTTACATTGTTCAAAAGATACAAATAACACCACAATTGTCCAACAGATACTAAATCTAGTACTACGCCTTTGGTCTTCTCCTAAGGCCATCTAGAAATCCCTGTTCTTCATCTATCAGTATTACCTGTAAATATGCAGGAAAACGTCAACTACAAAAATAGTTGAGTGAGAACATAAGTTTGTGGAAAAAAAAGAAAAAGGGATTTCATACACAAGCATGCTAGACCAAGTTGTAGGGGTTTATATATAGGGTGTACCAGCGGCTAACCCACCACTCCTACAACTTGTTCTACCATGTTTGAGTATGATCCCGGTTTTTTAGGAAAAATAGTTAGAAAAAGAACAAGCGCACCAAAATAGGTTGTAGGGGTTTATATATAGGGTGTACCAGCGGCTAACCCACCACTCCTACAGCATATTTTGTTGTGCTTGTTGGTTTATAAATCCAAAGTGAGAAGACAGATCATAAGTAAAAGCGTAGTGCGGGTACATGGATCATTACAGTTCATAATAGTGAGCGAAAGGTGTGTACGTAGATCATTGAGTAGAGAGGGAGAGTCCAGTGTTACGATGTGTGAGAGGCAACGCAATAGTTCATAATACTCGAGATAATTGCACATAACAGATAGACCAAAAGAGCAAGTAATAACACATAATACACATAAGAGGCCACGCGAGAGAGAGGCGAGACTTACATGGATTCACACAGAATCCAAGGCCGTCGAGTCAGTAGTGGAGCGAGACTTACATGGGTCCCGCAGGATACCCAAAGCAGTCGTGATAGTGGCCGTGGTTCATAGAGCAACAGTGTAGAGAGCATATAGTTCATAGTGCAATAGCGCGTAGAGCGAACATGTATAGTGCAATAGTTCATAGAGCAGCAGTTCATAGAGTAATACAATTTATAGAGTAAGTAAAGTAATTGTGATAGTGCTTACATTACGTTAAGTTATAAGTGAAAGCGAGTAAAAGCAGAGAAAACAGTGTGTAAAGGTTTTGAAGTAAAGTGTTTTTGCATATTTCCACCCCGTGGTTTGATAAAGCAATACAGTTAAAAAGGGGTTATGAACTCACCTTGATCTCGGGTTAGGATGGTGCTACAATAGATCTCCTTAGCCTAGAATTGGACATATATATAAGGTTAACAACGCGTTATAAGTCTAAGAAAACGAGCTTACGCGACCTCGAGCAAAAACTAGGCTTTAAAGACGAAAACAGCTTGGCTCTGGCTTGATTCGGTCGAATAGGCACACATTCGGTCGAATCTGAGGCACACTCGATCGAACTAGACACACACTCGGTCGAACCAGCTGGGAAAACTCGTTCGGTCGAACATGGCACTTGTTCGGATCGAATAGACACTCGTTCGGTCGAATACGAAGCTCATTCGGTCGAATGAGGTGGAGACCATTCGGTTGCTTCCCTATTCGGTCGAATGGACTGGTTCGGGTCGACTGGTTCGACCGAATGAGTCCTGAGTCGACGCCTTCAAGCCGGGGCGACGGAGAAACCTACGGGATTTCGCGATTTTCATGATTTTTCACCCAAAATCGAAGTTTTTGACATGGAAATGCTCGGGATTGAAAGAACTAATGATTCCTAGTGTTTTTATACACAAAGACCTGCATTTTGACACCAAAACAAGACGGTTTTTGACCCGAAAAACTCTAGAAACGAAAATGGGTGTTTTTGCTCGATTTGAGGCCGAAAATGGTTATGAAAACGGATGATTTTCGAGAGGGACTTACCAAAAACGAATTGCTACAAGATTCCGGGCTCGGATTTGCATTTTGAACACTTTCTCTCTCTAGCTTCTCTCTCTAGAATGAGAGCGTTTGGGTGTGGGAGTGGGAGAGAAGAAGAGAAAATGGGGGAGTTGTCTTGAACTTACGTTTATATACTCGGTTTCTTGGGTTCGGGTTTTGGCTCGGGTTGGTTTTCCTACGGGTCAAGACGGGTCGAGTTCATAAAATTTATAAAACGAAACATTTTTCTAAAAACTTTTATAAAATAACTTTAAATAAAATATCTGAAATCTTTTAAAATAATGAAAATATCATTTATTTACGAAAGATAGATTTTTGGTCACCGGGTTAAATTTCGGGATGTTACAGTCTCCCCAACTTTAGGGAATTTCGTCCCGAAATTCAAGCACACGGTCCAACTTATGAAATAGATTCTACCAAATCAATACAGGTCATTCTTTTGATGTGCACTTTCAGGGATTCGCAAATTAACGAGGAGGGGGCTTATATATAGGGTGTACCATCGGCTAACCCACCACTCCCTCATCGTAATTTGAGAATTTCTCCTTTCCATGCATAACGTCCAAATGGCCTATATTAACTTTTAAATATCATGAAATTTGAGCATGAGATAACTTGGTTCGAGATAGAGTAATCAATCCAAGAGAGAAAATAAATTGCGCATACTGGTTCAAATAGTGAGTTCATGAGCATAAATAGTCCATTCGCGATCCTAGTGATTAGAGCAACTTAGTTCATCCAAACACAAAACTATGAGCATTCACCCAAGACTTGCTTCGGGCGCATCCACGTACTGCTGAAGTGGTTTATGTATAGGGTGTACCATCGGCTAACCCACCACCCCTTCAACTTTACCCGAATGTTCCTTTCCGCTGATCATGGACTAGGACCCACAGTGACACTCCTACTCCCCTCACAAGCCCTAAATTTCCAATTTTCGTATTCGATCATATTCAATTCCAGTTGTAGGAGTTTATATATAGGGTGTACCAGCGGCGTACCCACCACTCCTACAACATTCCTTGAATACTCTCTCAACTGCCATTGGGTTCAAGACTTGCGACACACTTTACTACCACAAGTCCCTACCTCCAATACCCGCTTCAGAACTACACACGCCCTGCCGAAGGGGTTTATATATAGGGTGTACCAGCGGCGTACCCACCACTCCTTCGACATTCTTTGAGTAGCCCTTACTCCACGAATATTGGGCTCAGGACTCACAGTACCATGATGGAACATCTGCATACGTACGCACCTGTGACTTAACAATTATATTCCGGACTATAATCGTTATTTCACCTTGCATCGTCCTTGCAACTGTCACTCCATCGCGTAAGTGCTTAAGGGAAAACTCTACACATAATCACATAACCAGGCAATCACATAAGCGGGCAGCAGTATAATGCGTAAATAGTTCGATCGGTCGTGAAGCACGTTTGCTCGTTGGTCATAGTGTGAGGGATACGAGAGCATTGCGTTTGTGCGTGGTTCGTGTAATAGTGCTTAGTGTACAAAGTGTAGTAGTGATAATAGTGGAAAGTGTGTTGATCATAAGTGGTGTTGTCAAGAATTCGAGTTAAACTAGTTGTGCGGGCGTGTAGGGGTCAAAGGCGAGCAGCTCCGGCAAGGGTTAAAGTCGTAGGAAGAGAGCAAGGAGAAAAGGGTTAGAATCGTGTCGAAAGGAAAGGAAGAGAACATACCTGGAGCGGCGTCTTGATCTTGCTGGGCTGCGGCGGCTCCGATCCTGTAAACGCGTCCTCTTGCAGGAGGAATCTCGACGGTGATGCGGGGGGCAGCGATTCCTGAGGTGATCGGTGGCTCCACACTCGTAACAGGCTCTCGCGTTGGAGGCGGCGTTGTTGGCGGCGGCAGGTGCAGATCAGCAGGTATTAGCTAGGTGACCGAGTCCTCCACAATTTGTGCATCTGTAGCATTGGACTCCCTGGGGGTGATGACGTTGGCACGTGTGGCATTTGGGATGGGCACCGGCGTATCCCGCTCGGGGTCTGTTGGAGGCATCAGGAGCAACTGTGTTCAGGGGGAACAGCTTGAGTGACAGTAGTGGTGGCGGCAAGGACCTTCTGCTTCTTGCGATTCGGTTCGTCAGATAGTTGGCCGGCTTTGATTAGGCTCTGGGCCACAAGAGCGGTGAGGTGAACAGCGGCTTGGACCGTCTGGGGATCAGCTGCGATGAGGATGGCGCGCATGCAATCGGGAAGGCCACGGATGTAAGCTTCAACAGCACGTTCTGCGGGAGTAACCATATGTGGTACCAAAAGGGCGAGCTCGTGGTAACGTTCGGTGTATCCTTGGTAGTCAGCCCCTTCCATCTTATGTTCCCAAAACTCTGCTTCGAGCTTCTGTTGCTCGCTACGGGGTACGAACTCTCGGGTGACGACTTCCTTGAATTCGGTCCAGGGCAAAGCGTTGGCAGCTTCACGGCCACGAGTTCTGACTTCGTTGTTCCACCAGTTTAGAGCGCGCTTGAGGAACATACTTGCAGCATAGCGGACTCTCAGATTTTCTGGGCAAGCAACGATATCGAACGTAACTTCCATCTTTTCGAACCATTGTAGAAGACCAGCAGCGCCTTCAGATCCTTCGAAGTTCGTCGGTCGGGCACTTTGGAAGGCCTTGTAGTGTCGATCAGTTGCATTAGCGTTCGGGTTCTGGTCTTGGTTTGCAGCGGGTTGAACTCCCTCTTGCATGGTCTGGGCGATTTGGGTCACCATTCCAGGAAGGACAGCAGCTATCTGCTGTGCGATAATGTTGGCCAGCTCGGCAGGGTCAGTGTTATCAGCGCGTCGGGGAGGCATTCTGGGAATAGACAAAATGAGAGACAAGTGCAAAAGAGATACATCGAGGATATAGCAATAGAGTAAGGCGATCACAAGATAAGCAAACAATGTGTAGATGTGATACAAGTGGCGATATAGTGATGTGTGGCATCATGCTCGAACATAGATCAGAGTGGAGAGACAAGCGATTAAACAGATAAACATGTAAGCAAGTAGCAAGTAAATAGTTGGCAAGTAAGCAAGTGTGATATGTGCAAGTGATGCATGAAACTATCTAGAGTATGGTCCCTAAGTTATAGTCTAGGTCATACCTAATTCTCTATAACCTTGGGCTCTGATACCAATCTGTCACACCCCCGGCCAAAGGCGGAAAGCCAAGGGCGTGGACGAAGTCGCAGATTGAATAAGCCATAACACAGGTTAAGAGTCTAAATGAAATGCATACATAAATATTCAAGTTACATTGTTCAAAAGATACAAATAACACCACAATTGTCCAACAGATACTAAATCTAGTACTACGCCTTCGGTCTTCTCCTAAGGCCATCTAGAAATCCATGTTCTTCATCTATCAGTATTACCTGTAAATATGCAGGAAAACGTCAACTACAAAAATAGTTGAGTGAGAACATAAGTTTGTGGAAAAAAAAGAAAAAGGGATTTCATACACAAGCATGCTAGACCAAGTTGTAGGGGTTTATATATAGGGTGTACCAGCGGCTAACCCACCACTCCTACAACTTGTTCTACCATGTTTGAGTATGATCCCGGTTTTTAGGAAAAATAGTTAGAAAAAGAACAAGCGCACCAAAATAGGTTGTAGGGGTTTATATATAGGGTGTACCAGCGGCTAACCCACCACTCCTACAGCATATTTTGTTGTGCTTGTTGGTTTATAAATCCAAAGTGAGAAGACAGATCATAAGTAAAAGCGTAGTGCGGGTACATGGATCATTACAGTTCATAATAGTGAGCGAAAGGTGTGTACGTAGATCATTGAGTAGAGAGGGAGAGTCCAGTGTTACGATGTGTGAGAGGCAACGCAATAGTTCATAATACTCGAGATAATTGCACATAACAGATAGACCAAAAGAGCAAGTAATAACACATAATACACATAAGAGGCCACGCGAGAGAGAGGCGAGACTTACATGGATTCACACAGAATCCAAGGCCGTCGAGTCAGTAGTGGAGCGAGACTTACATGGGTCCCGCATGATACCCAAAGCAGTCGTGATAGTGGCCGTGGTTCATAGAGCAACAGTGTAGAGAGCATATAGTTCATAGTGCAATAGCGCGTAGAGCGAACATGTATAGTGCAATAGTTCATAGAGCAGCAGTTCATAGAGTAATACAATTTATAGAGTAAGTAAAGTAATTGTGATAGTGCTTACATTACGTTAAGTTATAAGTGAAAGCGAGTAAAAGCAGAGAAAACAGTGTGTAAAGGTTTTGAAGTAAAGTGTTTTTGCATATTTCCACCCCGTGGTTTGATAAAGCAATACAGTTAAAAAGGGGTTATGAACTCACCTTGATCTCGGGTTAGGATGGTGCTACAATAGATCTCCTTAGCCTAGAATTGGACATATATATAAGGTTAACAACGCGTTATAAGTCTAAGAAAACGAGCTTACGCGACCTCGAGCAAAAACTAGGCTTTAAAGACGAAAACAGCTTGGCTCTGGCTTGATTCGGTCGAATAGGCACACATTCGGTCGAATCTGAGGCACACTCGATCGAACTAGACACACACTCGGTCGAACCAGCTGGGAAAACTCGTTCGGTCGAACATGGCACTTGTTCGGTCGAATAGACACTCGTTCGGTCGAATACGAAGCTCATTCGGTCGAATGAGGTGGAGACCATTCGGTTGCTTCCCTATTCGGTCGAATGGACTGGTTCGGTCGACTGGTTCGACCGAATGAGTCCTGAGTCGACGCCTTCAAGCCGGGCGACGGAGAAACCTACGGGATTTCGCGATTTTCATGATTTTTCACCCAAAATCGAAGTTTTTGACATGGAAATGCTCGGGATTGAAAGAACTAATGATTCCTAGTGTTTTTATACACAAAGACCTGCATTTTGACACCAAAACAAGACGGTTTTTGACCCGAAAACTCTAGAAACGAAAATGGGTGTTTTTGCTCGATTTGAGGCCGAAAATGGTTATGAAAACGGATGATTTTCGAGAGGGACTTACCAAAAACGAATTGCTACAAGATTCCGGGCTCGGATTTGCGTTTTGAACACTTTCTCTCTCTAGCTTCTCTCTCTAGAATGAGAGCGTTTGGGTGTGGGAGTGGGAGAGAAGAAGAGAAAATGGGGGAGTTGTCTTGAACTTACGTTTATATACTCGGTTTCTTGGGTTCGGGTTTTGGCTCGGGTTGGTTTTCCTACGGGTCAAGACGGGTCGAGTTCATAAAATTTATAAAACGAAACATTTTTCTAAAAACTTTTATAAAATAACTTTAAATAAAATATCTGAAATCTTTTAAAATAATGAAAATATCATTTATTTACGAAAGATAGATTTTTGGTCACCGGGTTAAATTTCGGGATGTTACATCACCCATGCATTCAAACTTTCAAGCTTCAATCTTAACTCAAGAACATCTAATCTATTGTGTATAATCCTAGAATCAACCTTATGATAATACTTACTTGTGTTCTTAAGGATTTGAAAGTGAGGATGAAGGTGTTGTGGGTGTGAAAGTAGTGTTCTTCCTTCCTAATCTTCCTTCTACCTTGCTTGATCTTATATCTTGATTAGTCTTCCATGTGTGTGTCTGATTAATTTTTGGATTTGAGTGTGTGTGAAAGGGGCGTTTGGCTATGAGTTTTTAAAGGAGAGGGAGAGAGTGTGTAGAGTTGTGAATAAGGTAGTAGAGTGAGAGGTGGAGTGGTGGGGTGGTCACAACTCAACATGTTCTAAAAGGCTAATGATTGGTAAGGGGATTTGGAGAGTGGCTATTGGAGGACAAGGGAGGTGGAGGTGATGAGGTGTTGATGGGCCGGCCAAGGGGGGAGGGGGGTTGTAATGTGAAGAGTTGGTTAATTTTTAATCAATTTTGTTTAATCGTTTAACGTATTGCATGTTTTAGATATTCAAATGGAACCCGTTTTTAATAATTTTTTTCAGACTTTGAATGAAATTAAATTCCTGACAGTATGGACCATAAAAACTATTTTTTTGAAAATAGTTTTTCTCAAGTCCTTTTCGGGTCCTGTACTGGCTTTTGCTTATTTATTTTCCAGTTTTCGCGCTTTGAGTCTTCCTAAATTATGTTTATATATTGTCTCGTATGTTTTAACGTACATTTCGAATTTTTGGGATTATTTAATCATTCTAACGATTTATTTACTTTTTGGCTTGCTGCCCGAGGTTTTTACACGTTTCACTTGTTAAGTGTCGAATTTTAGACTTTTTGTTAACTTTGTTAGTTATAGAATTTTAATAAAGAAGGATTTATTAATAATACGATATTATGATGATAAAAATGATTATGTTAGAAAAACTTTTTGCCGAAAGAATGTCTTGGATGATAAACATAATTGTCTACCAATATATTTATTGTTGTTTTTTTACCTTAGTATGTGAAATTCTATTTGTCTTTTTATGTATTATACCTTAATAATAATACTACAAAAATCTTTGAAATTGTGAGACCTGCAAATTTTAAAAGAAAAAAAAAGTGTGAATTTAATATAAGAAAAAAATACAGATTACTTAATATTTTTATAAAAAAAAATATTACTCCCTTCGTCTCATTATAAGTGTCATAGTTTGAAAAACAAAAAGTTTAATGTCCTTGAAAAATGGGTTCATCAATATTGTTTGTTAATGTTAGTTGTGTGTTTTTAAGCGTAAGTTTGGAAATTAGCTAATAAATTTTAAAATTGAACATTTGAAATGAGACAAACAAAAAAGAGAATATGGACACTTTTAATGGGACAGAGGGAGTAAATTAGTTAGTTTTATTAAAATTAAAGTTCATTTAAGTATATTAGGAGTGAGAAAATCATGTTTACATTCCAAAAACACTAATTTGATAAATACTTTTAATGGAACATCATTTCAGTAAATATTTTTTCCATCAACACTCTTTTGAAGAAAAACCTCCCAACATATTGAGTATATCAGAGAGAACGATGAATACGAAGGAAGAGACTAGAATAAAAGATTTTGAAGCTTGAAATTTATTAATTGAATTAGGATAATTGGGAGTTGAACAAAAATAAAAGGGGGGAACCAAAAATTTATGACCGTCGCAGCTACTTTTTAAATTTACGAGTATTGATGGTTCAATAAAAACTTAAAGGGTAAAGTGCTGGAGTCGAACTCGGGAACATTCACAAACAAAACAAGCCACCAGCCACGGAAGCAATTGTTTCATTTTGAATATAGGTTCACTTTATAAATTTTTATGAGTTCACTCGAGTTTTTTATATAGCCATTCTATTAAAGTTCTGAAACTCAATGGGTTCCCGTGAACCCGCACCAATCAATGTAGATCCGCCCTTGGACTTTCTCTATCCAAATGTAAGATACATGTCAATCCCCCGTTATTTTAAAGCGTCCATAACTTTTTCATACAACATTTAAAAAAAATCACCATAATAACAAACGTTTTTTTTTATCTTTAACATGAGTATCGTGGGTACAAAGGACAACAAAAAAGAAAATGAATCTAATCCATTGTTCTTATATTTGAATGATAGAGATTAACTTAAGAGGAAAAATTGATGGGAAGGGCATAAAGGTAATAACTCATTTTTGTTGATTTTCTCTATTCATATACAAGACACGTGTCAATCCTCTCGTCATTTTAAAACATCCATAACTTTTTCATACAACATTTTTTGTTAAAAAAAAATACACAAAACGCGTTTTTTTTTAATTTTTAATATGAGTATCATATTGTTATATAAAAATTAAAAAAATAGTGCGTTTTTATATAGTGTGTTATTGGTTGTTCATTAGACTGGGGGTAGTGGGGCGCCGCAAGCCGGGCGTGGACGACGTGGCCCCGCGCACACCACTACCACCATTTCGCGATTGGAGGCGCGGTTGGCCGGGGCGAGCCGGACTGCGGGCCTCAAAGAGCCGTTGGGAGCATGGGGAGGCTACAATTATGTGTCTATGTATATGTAAACATGTATACCTGTGTGTTTATGTATCATGAATGCAAAGTATGTATACCTGTAATTTTGTCACTAGTCGGAATCCCGTCTGTGTCGTCGGAATTAAATTAGGATGAAGGAGAATGGAGAAATGAGCTCCTTCATTTGTTTATTTACTTCATTTTATTTATTTGTTATTACCTTTTTATTTTCTTTTTAATTTATGTTTTAATGAAATTTTAATTTATATTTTTGTGTTTAACAAAAAAAAAAATCAATCAAGCCCTGAATTACCTGGACCATTACAACCTCTGGGGCTTGATCATGTGCCACATCAGCGCCTATGTGACGCAAATATATTGGATCACTTGAGTTTGGATCAAGCTCCACTACCCTTAATCTTATGATTTTTTAATCGGAAAATTTCCTAAAAGACCATTTTAAGGAGAGAGAAAAAAAGACACAAAAATATTCATTTTTCCCAAAATAACCAAAGTAATTTTTACTGACCCGACACCTTGGAAACCGTTTCGACGAGGTAGTTGGACCTATTAAAAGGAGACATGTGGCAAAAAGCTGACATGCCCGACTTTTTGAAAATCTTGGGATTGTCGTACAGAATTTTTCATTAAATCATTTGGTAAAAAAGCAGTCTCACAATATAGTTTTGTTATGTTTCTTACCTGGTCTGTACAAATTATATATATTTTTTTTTGAGAAAAGAGCTTTATAAATTGCTCCCTAGACGCATTTCAAATGAATTTGTTCCAAGGAAACCTTATATTCATCTTTTGTTCTTATAAGTTTTGATAGTTTAAATCCTGGCTAGACCAATATAATTTTTTGGTATTCCGTCTAGACCGACATAATTTAAAAATATTCCGTCCACTCTAACTATATTTTCAATTAAGTTTTCGATGGACTCCACTTTTTTAAATAAAGCCATTAATTATCATTAATAATTGTGATTATCCCTAAATTAATACTTCTCTTCTTCCACTTCATCATTTCATCATTTCATCTTCTTCCATTCATCTTCTTCATCATATCATGATTTCATCTTCTTCCTAAATTAATACTTTCTTCGACATTCACAAACTCCCGTAGAGGCCAGGATCTGTCATTTTTAGCATGTTACGGAATTGAACAATGTATTCATTCCCAAACCTTGAGATTATGGTGTCTTAGCAGTACGAACCAATGAACCCATGACCCATATCAACAACCTCCACTCGATCTCCCCTCTTAAACCTCATTAAGAAAAACGGATCGGATTGAGGGAGATAAAATGATAAAAAGATATAAGAACGGATCTAAGTTTGTCAATATTTTAGAAGATGAAATGAAAAGAAGAAATAAGAATGTCCTATTTGTTCTTACCAGATAGAAATAATTAAAATATGGTCTCCTTGGAATAAATTTATTTGAAATGCTTCTATGGAGACGCAATTCAAAAAGCTATTTTCTCAAAAAAATTAGATTTTGTACAGACCATGTAAGAAACATAAAAAATCTGTCTTGTTAGCTGTTTTTTTCCAAATGATTTGATGAACAAATTTGTACGACAACCCCAAGATTTCAAAAATCTCGTCGACTATGTCAGCTTTTTGCCACGTGTCTCCTTTTAATAGGTTTAGCTATCTCGACAAAACGGTTTCCAAGATATCAGCTCAGTACAAATTACTTGGGTTATTTTGGAAAAGTTATATATTTTTAGGCCTTTTTTTTCTCTCTCCTCAAATGGACCTTTTTGGGAATTTTCTTTTTTTTTAATTGGGATTTTAACTTTTTATATGCATTGTGTTATAATTTGGTCATTGTGTTTTTTAATTTTTACTCATGTTAAAGATAACAATAAACAAAGATTACGTCACTGTGTATTAGTCTTATCATTGTGTTTTAGTCATTGTGTAATATGTTCATTGCCTTTTGTTCAAAATTAGCATTTAGCATTCACTTAATTTGAGAAAAAGAGTATTACGTTAATTGTGTATTACGTACATGCCATTATGTAATATGTATTTTCCATTGTGTTTTACGTTTGAGGTCATTGTGTTATAGTATTCACCTTATGTTTTACGTTCCAGGTAATTGTGTTATATGTATTCACCATTTTGTTTTACGTTTCTAGTTATTGTGTAATATGTATTCATCATTGTTTTTGTGTATTAGATAATTTGTTGTTATTTTATCATTATATTTACATATTATTATTACACAACGATATTATTAATATTAAAGAAACACAATGGTGATTTGAAGACACGATGACAAAAAAAAACACAATGACAAAAAAAAACACAATAAAAAACAAAAAGAAACAATGACGTAAATTTCGTTTTAATTTTTATATAACAAAGTCATACTCATATTAAAAATAAAAAAAACGTTTGTTATTATAGTGACTTTTCTTTAAAACGATATCGTATGAAAAAGTAATAGACGTTTTAAAATGATAGGGTGATTGGCATGTGACTTTCATGTGGAAAAAGAAAGCATGTATTATTCCTTTTTATACTCTTTTTCCTCTGTCATCACTTGACATATGTAAATTATTTATTGCTTCTCCTAGAGGTGGACAACAAAACCGGTTCCTGGAACCGGTTCGGTGGAACCGAACCGGAACCGAACCGGTTCCTACCCGTTTTTCGTAGGAACCGGTTCGGTTCCGTTTCAACCCGACGATCCGGAACCGGTTTGACATGTTTGGAGGTGGACCGGGTAGGAACCGGAACCGGTTCTGGAACCGGTTCGACCGGAACCGGTTCGGAACCGGTTATAGCCGTTGGAGTGGTTCTAGCCGTTGGGAAACGGTTTTATGGCCGTTTTTTGACCGTTGGGGTCAAAAATGGCCGTTTTTTTGGCTCCCCAAACACCCCACTACTAGTATAAATAGGTATTTGGTGTAATGGGTTCATCACAACACTCAAAACGCAAACCCGAACGCAAAAAAATACAAAAAAACGCTATTACAACGTTCTGAGTTCTCTAATCTCTTGTTTTCTCTTCTTCTATATTCATATTTGTTGTTATGGCTGCCTCACAATCATCGGTTGGTCAAGGTTCCACCGCCGGACCAAGTTTCGTTCGTATTGTACCTCATAATAGTAATCAAGAGATTTGGTGCAATTGGGATTTGGTTGAATTGAGTGACCATTCATTGAAGGCTCGGTGCAAGTTTTGTGGGATTTATTTAAACCCACTTTCGAATTCAAATTTGAAGAAACACATCGAAAGACCGTATTGCAGGGCGTTGAAACAGAACGTCGAGTCGCAACAAACGCAAATGGATAGTGAAGGCGGAATATTTACATACCAAATTGATCGAGTTCAAGATCGTATGGCGAAGTTTGTGATTCAAGAAGCTTTGCCGTTTAGCCACTTCGACAACCCTCGCTTAACCGCCATGATTCGAGATACGCTTCAACCACAATACACTCACGTAAGTCGTCATACTCTTAAACGTTATTGTTTAAAATTGTGGAAGAAGGCCAAAGAGGTACTAATTGCATATTTTGAAAATATAAATACGGGAATAAACTTAACTACTGATGTTTGGTCGGCTCCACATGGTCTACCCGAATCTTATCTTTGTGTCACCGCTCATTGGGTAGACCCGTCATCGTGGGAAATGATGAAACGCACCATTGCTTTCGAACTCTTTGAGTATCCACATACGGGAGATAATTTGTTTGAAATTTTAGATTATGTTATAAAAACTTATAAACTAGAAAATAAAATATTTTCAATTGCATTTGATAACGCGTCGAATAATACATCGGCGGTTGATAAATTAAAATTAAAATATACGCCGATTTGCAATGGTGTATTTTTTCACTCAAGGTGTGTTGCACATATCATTAATTTAATCGTGCAAGACGGACTTGCTTCGGATGAGGTTACATCGGTTATAAACGATTTTAGAGTAATGCTACATGAAGTTTTTAAGAAAAGTAAAAAAAGACAAATGGATTATAGAAAATTTTGTAAAGATACGGGAAGAAAAGCTTTGGGAGCTAATTGGGATGTACCTCATCGATGGAATTCCACTTGCATAATGTTTCAAAGTGCTTTGAAACAAAGAGACACTTTACAAATGTTTCATTCTAGTCTTGCCGAGAATGATTTGGCAATCCCCTTTTCAAATGAGAAATGGGAAATTATCAATGACTTATCGACTTTTCTTGAAGTTTTTAAAACATCAACTACGAAACTATCGGGAACGTATTATCCGACAAGTCCCTTGGTTCTTTCGGAGTTATTTTTAATCGTTAACAATCTTAAAGAATTTGAAAATAAAAGTCCAATGTTTTCAAACATCATATTACCAATGAAGTTTAAATTAAAAAAATACTTTCTTGAATTGCCACCGATTTTTACTTGCGCCGCCGCTTTAAACCCAACGTTAAATGTTACGGGGGTTGAATGTGTGATAGACGAAATTTTTTCAGCCTTAGATATGCATGAAGTTGACCCAAACTTTTCAACAGAGGCACAAAATGATTTTAACTTGAATTTTAAATTTATGTATGACTTTTATATAAATAAATATGGGTCAAACATACACATGCCTACGCCGGGGGGGTCTTCATCAAGTTCAAGTGCTCCTAGAGTACGAGACCCCATGATTAGCCTTATGAACACCGTTCGCAACGTAACGGCTAAAAAACAAAGGGGTAACACCCCTTCAAGCGAACTAGGAAGGTATAGTGCATATGATTTCTCTACCGGTTTATCCGAAGAGGAATATGGCACTTTTGATGTTTTGGCTTGGTGGAAGGTAAAGGAAACCGAGTTTCCGATTCTTGCCACCATGGCCCGTGATTTACTAACCGCCCAAGCTTCTACGGTAGCTTCGGAATCTGCTTTTTCTCTTAGTGGCAGGGTAATATCGGTGAGAAGAACAAGACTGAATTCGGAGTCGGTGGAGATGTGCATTTGCTTGAAGGATCACTTGGACTCAATCGATCGTGTTCAACACGTAACCACTCTGGAAGACGAAACACCACTTGATGTTCGAGTGCACGACGAACAAGAAGGCGTTTCTACAAGTAATTCTGATGAATAAGTCGCCACTCAATAATTACGACGAACAAGAAGGCTTTTATAGAAATAATATGTCACAACTTTATATTTATAAGTTTAATGTTTTGTTAGTTTGTTTTTGAATATTTTAAAACATGTAACCTTTTTTTTTTGAACTTCTTAAAGTAAATAAAATGAATTTTATGTTAATTGTTTTTTTTATTTAACATGTTATACAAATACGAGCAGCGGAAACGAAAAACGAAAAAAAAATTATTTTTTACACTGTAACCGGTTACAGTGTAAGAACCGGTTTAGGAACCGGTCAGAACCGGTTCTACCGGTTCCGGGTCCGAGGGTTGGGGAACCGGTTCGGTTCCCTAACCGGTTCGAACATGGAACCGGTTTAAACAGTGATGTTGAATAATGGAACCGGTTCTGAACCGGTTCCGGTTCCTTTGACCAACCCGATTTGATCACCTATAGCTTCTCCTACTTTTAGTTTTTGTTAACCTTTGTATAATAACTCAATCCTATAATATTATACCCAACCGGAGGACTTTAACAATGTAATCACTTTTGGGTTGAATTCTGTGGCAATCTAAATTCCAAGGATATCGATGATGGGATAAAACTCAATCTCTGCACAATGAAACAATGATGGCAATCTAAAGTCACTTTTGGGTTGCGCCTATAGCATATTAAGAGGAGCTCTAATGTTTGTTTAAGATTAACAATATAGACAATTTTATAACATTTTTAACTAGCACAATGAAATTTAATATATACACGAAAAGTGTTATTAACATATAGAAATTGTAATAAAAAATTAAAAAGGTGTAACAATGGGAAGAATATGTACCTAGAAACAATCTCCACTAGATGAATTCCACTCACTAAGAAAATGACATGCTAGATTAGATAGGTATTGGGTGAAGATAGAAGCGGTACCATATTTGTACCCCTTTTGTAAGGTATTATTGTTATTTCATCCAAGACTTTCTTTCTCATCTAGTATTTATGTGATGTATGCATAATATAAACAAGTGCATTAATTTACTTTTTTTCCTTTATCAACGTTTGAAACATCTTTAACACAAGAATAAGTCTTCATATGACGAAATGTCAACATCCATATTAATTTTGCCATTCAAAGTCTGACTTATTCAAAAACCCTTTTAAGAAGTAAACCCACCATGTGAAAACACCTTTCACGGTCATCTTTCAAACTTAAAACTTTAAGATCTCAAATCATAATCATCACCTTCATGCCATCCGACATAAGGTCGATTGCAAGTACATTAATTTACTTACAAAATTACTTTATTTTAAAAAATTCAAATTATTTTCTTATAATTAATTTAGTTTAAACTTAATGCAACTACTATTAAAGCTTTATTATTATTATTATTATTATTATTATTTTATTATTACTACTACTACTACTTTAATAGTGGTACGTAAGAGCTATTGACTGATAATAATTTCTCCTTTAAAGATCTCTGTCAATGGTTCAACCTTTAGACTTTTTTTTTATTTAGTTTTATTTTCGAATTTTAAACTGATCTTTTAGAGCTTTTGATCGAAAGAAAGTTACGAGTCGACTAATGTAAAACTTATCTCGAAACGATGAAGCAATGTTTCAATTCGGATGTTTGAATTTTCAATTAACAAAAATCAAGTCATTTGAATCACCATTTCAAGAAAAAGTTTACATTAGTCGACTCGTATCTTTCTTTCGATAAGAAGCCCTAAACGTTGGTTTGAAATTTGAAAAAACACTTAACGATGTTAAGTATTTTTTAACGGAGGTCCATTAAGAGAATATTAGTCGAAAGGTTGGATCGTTTGTAGAACTTTTTAAATGTGAGATTATTATCGGCCAATACGCAAAAATTGGGATTATTAATTTCCAATTGTTTTTTAAAATTTAAATAGGTTGATAATCCTCCTGTTTTGAAGCTTCTTAGAGCATCCACAACAGCTTATGTAAAATATTGTGAGGAAAATCTATAAATATTTTTAGAGGTTTGTAAGTTGTTGTGAGTGGAGGAAAGAAAAAATTTTAAAGAAATGAGTAAATTTGGAGGAACACTATTCGCCCTCTATTTATTTATTAATATACTGACGTATTTGTGAGTGAGGGAAAGAGAAAATGTAATGCTAAAAATGTTAAAAAGAGAACATGTTGGCAGGCCGTCGGCATGAGGGTTAAGGCGGGAGATGGTGGGGGAGATAATGTACACAAGAAAATTGATGTATTCTTTTTATTCTTGTAATTAAAATGAAATAAATAAAAAAATATCCATTTTTGTAAATATTTTCTAAATCACCTATATATCTCATACCTTTCTTCGTTTATGGTTCGATAGTATGGTGTCGTAGGCGTAGAGGAAGCACACCAACGCATCCCGAACTTGGTGGTTAAACTCTACTGCGGTGACGATACTGTAGGCAAGGTCATGCGGAAAAATAGCTCAACGCCAGGATGATAAAATACTTCACACCTCCCGTTCTTCATACTTTTTCAACTTCATACTTTTTCAATATTAAAAAAAATGAAAAATAAAAAGGTCGTCTTATTCAAAACCCCAAGATGAGTGCTTCTATTCCGACTTCCCCAGAGCCTTCGGTAGCACAACCGTGACAATGACGGGTTCTCAGTCCTGCCGGGATGGAGTGACAAGAAGTTTTGAGAATTCAAGAGAAGGTCACGGCGATACGAGCCGTTTATCATTACTATAGGTGTCAAGTGGAAGTGCGGTGATATATGCAGCTGAGGCATCCTAATAGATCGGTAGACTTGAACCTTGTTCCTACATGACCCGATCAATTCGATCGAGCACTCGCCATCAATTTTCATTGTTCAACTCTTTGACAACATGAAAAACCAAAACCTCTGCCCTCCCTCACTATCTATCCAAGGGATGGAATGACAGAGTCCTTTGGTGCCCCCCCCCCCCCCCCAAGTCAAGAATTGGGGCCTCGCAATGACTATTTTATCTCATACCTTTCTTCGTTCATGGTATGATATTCTGGTGTCCTAGGCGTAAGGAACCACACCAACCCATCCCGAACTTGGTGGTTAAACTCTACTGCGGTGAAGATACTGTAAGGGAGGTCCTGCGGAAAAATAGCTCGACGCCAGGATAATAAAAAACTTCACATCTCTCGTTCTTCATGCTTTTTCAATATGAAAAAAATGAAAAATAAAAAGGTCGTCTTATTCAAAACCCCAATTATGACATCCATTCTCTCCCACTTCACACCCCGGAACGCGCCGTTTTTTATAGAGATAAAGTAGAGATAAAGGCGCTTTGACATCTTCTTAACCCGAAATGGCTGGGGAGAGCAAAGGTTCCTTTTTTAGGGTACTTCCGAGAACAGATCCAGCGGAGACGCAGTGGGGCCTGTAGCTCAGAGGATTAGAGCACTTGGCTATGAACCACGGGGTCGGGGGTTCGAATCCCTCCGCGGCCACAACCAGCCTAAAAGGGAAGGGCATTTCCCTCTGGGATAGGAAACTCAGTAGCGGGATAACGGGCTATGGAACTTGGCTGTGGGTCTTTTGTCGAAATGGAATGAACTTTTTATTTATTATTTATCGTAAATGAGTGAAGCATTACACAGTATGCGTTTGCCCGTCCCCCATCAGCATATTTTTGTTTTACGCGCCCGTAACTCTTCCTCAGCCAGGATGGGGAAGAATCGATGACTGCATCTTTGATGCACTGCTAGTACTAGTACATCTGAGAATTCTTAATTGAATAGTTTTAAATAGCCCCAGGGCTATGGAACAAAGGAGTATCCTGGACCTACACCAGGGTGTTGACAGTGATTTTCATATCTCATGAAGTAGGATTCGAACTGTAACATCCCGAAATTTATAAAAATAATATTTAATATATTATTTATGTTGGAAGAATTAAATGGAGTTAGCGGATTAATAATAAAATAATAATAAAGATGGAGATGGTAGGCTAATTAAATGGAATTAATTATGACCAAAATGGAAAGATTGTCCTAAGGTCCATGGGCTTAAGGAGTATAAATACCCCTTAAACCCTAATCATTTCTATTTCCATCCATTATACACCATAGCCTATACCATCAAAAATAAACACTTAAGCTAAACACTCTCTACTCTACTATATTTGATGATTCGAGACCAACCAAAGGTAAGAAATGATTTATATCAGTTGACCCAACCCATTAGAACCAGACACCGCAGCCCCGTGATATCGTATGAGCCGTTGGGATCTAAATCTAGCTTTATTCGTGTGTTTAACCAACCAAAAACGAGCTTAAGGGCCACTTTAACTCAGATCTGGACACCTCGAAGCTATCTAGGCCATAAAGGATCAAACCCCGACCAACCATGGTGGTTAACGGCGGCTGACGGCGCTGGAATCGAAGAAAACCTTGAAAACGCGTAAAAAGGGGGTTGACCTGCACTTATACACCGTTTAAGTATATATGCCATATAAGTGCAGCGTGTAAGTGTATAGACACCGCATATGTATGAGACGTATAAGTGTGGCAGCGTGTATGTACGTATGGATCGTATAAGTAGCACATCGCATATGCATGTGGGCATATAGGTATACGTGTAAGCCGTATATGTTATAAAATGTATATGTATGAAACGTGTACGTATGCGACGCATATGTATGACTTATACGCCATATGCACTTATACGCCTGAGGAGGACTTATACGCCAGAATCACTTACACACCCATAATAGCCTATACGCCATATTTAATGATTTTACGAATAAACGAACGATGAACAGCGTATACGTACGTAAACGGTGCACGTGAACTTATATGATGTGTGAACTAAAGATAAGAAATTAATTAATAATAAAAAGTAACCTTTAAAATGAAGATTTGATTTTATTAAATAATTGAACTTCGGTTTTCAAATGAGGTTTTTAGTAAGACTTATTAATGAAAATAAAATTTTCCCTGGCAGCTTAACCCCAGCCAGGGGAGCTGCCACCGGACCCCCCCCCCCCCACCCCCCGCATCTAGGGGTTATAATAACC
>NW_027506811.1:15000-21587 GCF_021521415.1 Bidens hawaiensis
GGACGAATTTATTTAATATAAGTAGATAGTTAATATAAAATATGACACATATATAATAATTGTATTTTGGTATCCATAGATTACCAGGCAGCATAACCTTTTGACATTAGTTATTACACCAAAACAAGTTCTTCATTTACGCTATGCTTTGATAATCTTATGCTCATCTTTTCATTTTCTAGAAGAAAGAAATTAATTGATTAGTCTAGCCTTCTAAATGGTGATACATAACATCATCATAACAAATAAATAGAATTGTCACAGTCTGCTTAAAAAGTAAACCACTAATATAAATATATAACACTTATATCTATTGAACGACCAAAAAAAATAATCAAAGTCTAGAGTCGACTAACGTATATTCCTTTTGAGAATCATTCTATTCACTTTTAAATATTAATAAACCATCATCTTGGAAATTTACTTATCAATATACTACTTACGGGGACAAAGAAATATATATATAAAAATCGTCATAAATTAGTTACCAAGTTTGAGACAGAAAAACCACAGTCGAAATTAGCAGTTCAACAACGATTTTATTACTTTTATTTAACGAGAAAATATATTTTTTTCTTTTGTTCAAGGGATACCCGTCTTATAGAGAAACGGTCGCAAATTTTAGTTCCAAAACAAATTTATAAGAAAATTAAGCAATCGTACTTACTTAAGATACCAGTCCTGGGGTTGGTGACCTAGCTAGTGAGTCAAAGACTCTTAATCACCTAAAAGTCCTAGGTTCAAGTCCTGAAAAATAAAAACAATGTTTTACGTAAAAAAAACAAAATTCGATCGCTAAAAACTATTGATTACTATGTAGCCAAAATTCTTCAAACAGTTTCTGACAGCCCATAGGATATATGTTTGAATCAATGAGATTGTAGAACGTAGATTATATTAAGTGCTCTTTTTATTTAATACAATGCGTGAATAATTTATACTTTTATTATGAAAACTAGATAAGTATTTATAAACCTATTTTTATTTGTCGGTAAAGTGTATTCAGAATTAATTTATTTAGAAATCTTTATAATACACGAGTTGAATAAAGAACATATTAAATAATTATTAAAATTTAGGATTTATAAAACGATTGTTTAAGAGTTTTTTACTATGGTTCTTTTCAATTAACTTTTTCTAAAGTAAAACTAGTGATTGTTTAAAAAGTCTTGTAACATATAAAATAACATTATTTCAAAAGTTTGTGACAGCCCATACGATATTTGTTGGCATGAATCAATGAGATCGTAGAAGTGTAGAACGTAGATTAATTGTAGTGCTCTTTTATTTGGTAGTGTATTAGGAGAATGTGAATAGATCTTTATAACTATCAATGTTATTACTAAATTTAGATAACTTTATTTGGTAGTTTTGGAACAAAAATTTGCTACCGTTTCTATAAGACGTGAAGCCCTTACACAAAAAAAAAAAAAAAAAAAAGAAGAAAAAAAAAAGTTGTCTCACTAAATAAAAGTCCTAAATTCGTTTTTGAACTGCTAATTTCGACTGTGATTTTTCCGTCTCAAACTTGGTAACAAATTTTTGACGACTTTTTAATATTTCTTTGTCCCGTAAGTAGTATACTAATAAGTATATTTAATTCTTGTTTGTATTAGTTCTGTTGTAACCAGTATTATTGTATTGTAATTGCTCTTCTTACAGTTAGGCCTCGTTTGTTTTTTTTAGAGATTTAAGTCTGAATATGAATACCACATCTGAATGTTAAGAGATGGTTCAAATGTCTGAAATCTGAATAATTAAGAGGTGGAGGCTAGAGACGAACCTCTAGTCGTCGGAGATGGAGCCTAGTCTCCGGGTTAGAAGTTAATGGATGCCGGAGACAAACGTATGTTTTTTTTTTGTTAAGAGGTTTTCAGACCCACTAAAAGCTCTTACTGGTTCAGATGCTATTAAGACGCTGAACCTCTTAATGCCAGAAAAAAAACAAACAGCCCCACGTCTGATTACGTCTGACTGAATCAGAAATTTTCCTCTATTCAGAGAAAAAAGGCAAAAACAAACAGGGCCTTGCTCATTTATTGTGTTTTAATATTACTTTGCCAACGTTGTTTCTTCACATGGATTTATAATGTGGCTTTAATATTTAGATGATCTTAATAAAATAAATAAGTACTTGGATGGCTTATTTATATAATATCCCTTTTTTAATTAAGACATGCATTGTTTTAAGTTTTAATTAAGACATGCATTTTGTGTAAGATGTTTTTTAAACAAAACACGTGCAATAAACTATAGTCGAAGATGGCTACTTTTTGAACACCGTTGATTGACATCACTATATTCTTTGTATGATTAATAAAGCCACTTCTTTGAGAACAATTATTTGTCATTTTGTTCATAAACATGACAAAAGTATTAGGTCTAGGTTAAACGTTAGCTTGAATATAGAACATAGAGAATCTAGAGAGATGAGACCTATTTTAGGTTCAAGCTACTTCATTCTCATGAGCTCGTTTGTTAATATATATACCGCTAACCAACAAACAATTAGTCGGTTAGTAACTAACACTCTATTACAGCATTTACAGAATATCTCCCAATACAATCTACTTATAACATTATTAGCACAAAATATTATTATCGTAACAATACATTCCAGAACACCCATGTAACATTTGAAATCGATAAGCTTTTCCGAGTGAACCAAAGTCTTCATGACGAGTCGACTTCCTCTTTTGACCTATTGTTTATCGATTACATCTTGGGGTTTGATGTGTGGGTAAAAGAATATGTTTTAAGTGTTTAATTTCGTGTATGTTAAGTGTTTTTATATATCGAACACGACTTTGAGTGATTTTATGTTTACAGGTGCTCGGGGCTTAAAGAAACTCATTTGGAACACGTAGGATGGCAAGGAATTGAGTTATGGGCAATAAGAAAGCAACCGAGGGTGCTCGTAAGTGATTCGTGAGCATCTAAAGTAAAATGGGCATATATGGGGTTAGAAAATGAGTTGCGAAACCCATAATATATGAATTTTGAGGTTCTCGACAAGAAGAGTGTGTAAATGGAATAATATGAGCCGTAAGGCGGAGGCTGAAGGTCGTAGGCTACAGTGACCTAGCCGTAGGCTACGGCCAGATCTGATGAGAAGTGTGTTTTGGGCTTGTTTTCTTCCATGGAGTTCGGATGCTTGTTGTCCACCACCATGCCATCTAGATCGGACCTAGGGCAATGAAGTCCGTTACATATGCTCTTATCCAACATCACAAGCTACATAACGAGGTCGTGCTTTCATACTATTTTTCAAAGATATCATTCCAACAAGCAAATATGATTAATATGATGTCTAAGTTCATGTTCAAATTTGATTCTACATATATATTTAGGGTTCTTATTCTAACCTATGTCTAAAGAATATAATCAACATTTGATATCCAAACGATTTTTATTATATCACCTCAATCACAAAAATAATTAGTATTCAGACCCCTTCGCATTGCGGATGGAGCATGAAACCATGAAAAAAAGAGTCAATTTGAACATGTCACGCGGAGGGAGCATAAAACCATGAAAAAAGAGTCAATTTGAACATGTAATACATAACATCTTGCCACTCTTAACATATGTAGGAAATACTTATCACAATTTGTGGTTGCAAGAAATTATTTCTAGAAAACAAGGATAAAATAATATCAAACTAACCACAAGTCTGTAAGAATAAAAGTTTTGGGGTTAAAGTTTTAAGGCTAAAATTATTATGGTAAAAGTTGTAAAAGAAAAAAATTATTATCGAAGTTGAGTGGTCAAAAATTCAATATAACATGTGTCACAAAACCAAACTTTGAAAGTTTTCATAATGTTTTGATAGACCTAAACTTCTCCGAGGACATGGTTGAGGATAGGAATTCGTGGAGAAGTAGAATTAAAGTTAAGATTTTTAGAGAGAATTGAATACCTTAGGGCTTAGACTTAACTTATTTAGGTCACATACCATAATGGTATTTCCCTTACATATATTATTATTATTATTATTATTATTATTATTAGCTTTTATATAGCTGTTAAACTGTGATCTTATTATTAATATTATTATAATTAGTAGTAGTTTTTATATAACTGTTAAACTTTGATTTCCTTTATTTTGCTTCATACACATGTACTTAGAGCCGAGGGTCTCTCTGGAAGCCACCTCTTTATTCCTTTGGATAGAGGTACGGTGTGCCTACACCCCACCCTCCCCAGACCCTACTTATAGCTTTGCTGTCGGTTGGATTTTACTGGGCATGATTGACTGATTGATTGATTGATTCCTATATAAAATTAACAACTTCATAATCATTTATTTAAAATATATATTATAAAAATTAGCGTCCTACTTTTTGTCACTAGACATAACTAACGTCTTTCTCGGCACACTGTACTGAGGCAGGTCGGTAAAACCCATACATTGGTGGTCTCAGTCGTTGAGGTGATAAGTTGACGTAAATTCGGTGGGATTCGGTTACGTGTGTTATAGTATCGGAACCTAAACCAAAAATTAATCAAAAAAATATAAAAATTGAAGTTGACCAATGTGATGACGTCGGTCGATAAAATTAATAGCTTTTAAAGAATTTTAGAAAGTAGTGTACAAAAAATGTCTTGCACCTCTATCCCACATTTCTAATATATAAAGGTGGTGTTAAATAAAATGTATATGAAAAAACTTATTAATCCGGTATCGATATAACCCCCAAATTTATGGGACTAAAAGGTTTTATAAAATCATACCATGACATGTATTTGCTATATAATAGACGGGTGTCCGCACGATGCAGCGGGTCTTTAAGCGTGGACTCTATTAATCACTTAACAATTATGAGTGTTCATGGTTCGGTTTAAAACCTTGTAACCGTTTAAACTGGTCATCGGTTTGGTTTCACGGCTGGGTTTTTTACTTTCAGTTGTTTTTTTTACTTCATTTATCCTTTCAAGTATCATATTTTGACTTAGTTGGAATTGATAATAGGGTTAAATTGATAATCATTTTAAGTAAATTTTATTATCAAAGCTTAAACTGTTAAACCAAACCATAACCAGACCGTTAATAACAGTTTGTTTTCAATTTTCGGTGGTTTAGTTTTCGTTTAAAAACAATCAAAACGGCATTGAACACCCCTACGTAACATATTAATTTTTTCAATTGAAAAATTATAAGAATATTATACTCAAATTAAAGAGAATAAAATACTAGTTTTTATGGTGTAATATTATTACAAAAATATTAACGTATGAAAAACTTATTTGTCGTTTAAAAATCGTGGGTGAGTATTTTTTTAAAGTTGAAACTAAAAAATGATTATGGTTAAAGATGAGGGGACAAACTTGTAAGTTGGGTGAATTGTGTTTAAAATACAAGTTTACCCTTAATTACAAATGTACTTTATGCATTAATGTTTGCAAAACTCTTAAAATCAAGTGTCTTAATTTATCATTGTCTTATGTATTATATATAGTATAGATATAGATACATTTGCTTAAATGTATGACTCGTGATTATCGGGTCTAATGTCTCCTAAAACAACTTTGTGCTTATCGCTACCATTAGGAATGTCAATGAGACATGTCCGAGGCAGCTATTGGTAATTCGAGTCATACGTTTATATAACCATGTTCGTATTTGGATCAATACATTATGAGTAATTACTTTTTGTGTATCAGAGTTAATCATCAGCTTGTTAAAATTACCACTTCTGATATTCAAATATATTTCTCTCTGTTTTGAATTTTATTTAACGTTATTAGGCAAAGAAATAAAATATATATATATAAAACCTAAAAATTTGCGAATTAATATATCTTTTTATTACTTCAAAACAAGGGAAAACATGCATCGTGTATGTGTGTCTTAATATTAAACTCGTCCTATACGTCCAATCACCCGTCTTGGATTATTCAGCCTTCCAGTTTGTCGGGTTTGACTATATAATTCTTACATGGATAATCGAATTCTGGCCAATCAAAATCCCGACAAAGGTGGACCAGATCTACTTATAAATACAAACGCATTCACATCGTGTAAACATATAATATTCTGCTTATGTGTGAACAAACTGAAACCTAAACAAAATAATTGATTTCTAATAACGTATTGGCCTGGTTCAAACTAATTGACCTTGATATTGACCTCCTTGTAATTCAACTAAACGTGCATTAGATAATTTGTTTATTATTGGACTTTGAATATTTCAAATGTCTTTGGTCATGTCTAATGTTATCCTTTTCTATATTGACAAAAGAATATGTTGTATCATGATGGATTTAATTTGTCACAATCATCAAATTTGTATAGTTAAGTTGGAATTTAGTTTAATGAGAACTAGATTATGTTCCTATGTTAATGCTACTTTCTTGACTAATATGTTTCATTGGATTCTACTGTATGGTAGATTAGTATATTGTAGTGTAACCCTACAAGGCTACAAGTGACACAAAATATTAAAGTTGGGACAATATATTAAGGTTGATGTTTTGTTAAACTAATCATATTATTATTTATTAAGGCCTTCGGTTGTAACGACTAAAAATGTTCGTTATACTATAAAAACATAGAAGAAAATAATATTATTAGTTCTTAACTGAAA
>NW_027506812.1:5000-13651 GCF_021521415.1 Bidens hawaiensis
AATTGTGGTGGTTCTACTTCTGGAAGTTGACTTGTTGAGTCAGGAACCTAACCCAAGTGGTCTTGCATTTGTTGGATTTTTCGTTTAACGGGAATTTCAAATAATATTCTGTTGCGCATGAATTTGACTGTTATGAGTTTGCTGTAATGAATTGATTATTGTGAGAAACCTATGTGTAATAAAAATATAATAAAATATTTTCTGGAAACCTAAGACATGTATGCTTTTGTGATGATTTTTGATGAATTAATTGAGATGCTATGATCGGTGGTATAGTATAATCTTTCAAGTAGAATTTCTGTCTCGGTGAAACTAGCTGCTGAATTTTGTGAAAATGCATGAAACATGATAATTGCTAGTTAATTGCTATGTTTTGACGAAATTGCCCCTGCGGGGAATACTTGCTAAATAGTTGTGGTGTTTTGACCAAATTGCCCCTGCGGGGAATAGTTGCTAGTGATGTACATTATTAATACATGACACGTAAATAATTGTTCACACATGTATTGTATCACAAATGTACTTGTTAAAGTCACACACGATTCACAAACGAAACACGAAACACATTGTGTGCATAGGTATTATGTGCCGGGTCTAGAGACTCGATAATAGTTCCGACACTTAGAAAAATCTCTTTGTTGTTTTAGAACGCTAGAGAGAGTTTTTCTGTGACGCGCATCCTTTGGTGATTTATTTTGGGAATTCTTCGCAAACAGTGTGATGTGTAATTGTTCACCCGCCAGTAGGGTCAAATTTGCCATAGGAATACTTGAAGATTTTGCCCTCACTTGGTGGAATTCAAACGTGCAGATCCTTGGATTGGAACTGGCTAACGCTATGAACTGGGAGGAGTTCAAGAACATGATGCGAGAAGAGTATTGTCCGAGAGAAGAGATTGCAAAGTTGGAATCCGAATTTTAGTCATTGAGATGGTGGGTTCAGAAATCGAAGCCTACACCACCCTTTCTCACGAGTTAGCTATGATGTGTCCACGGATGGTAGACCCACCGAGTAAGAGGATTGAAATGTATATTGATGGGTTAGCACCGCAAATTCAGGGCATGGTGACGTCTTCCAGACCTGCCACGATTCAACAAGCGATTCGGTTAGCTCACAAACTAACGGATCAAGCAGTGACCCAAGGTGCGCTACCACCTAGGGGTTCAACCACTAAAGCCCGTGACAACCCGAGTACTGACAACAACAGCAACAACAACCCGAACAGCGGAAAGAGAAAGTTTGACAACACCAGATCCTCATCCTCGAACCCCCCACAGCAACAACACTACCGTAAGCCTGAATTCACCCGTAGTTTCAACCATCAGGGTCACAACAACAATAACAACGGTAGCGGGCAGGGTTCGAGCGGCTATGCTGGGAAATACCCGAAGTGCAACAGGTGTAACTATCATCATGCTGGCCCGTGTGACCGTGTCAAGTGTCTGAGATGCGGAAAGATGGGTCACCAGGAAAAGGAATGTAGAGGAGACCTTGCGGAAAAGGGTGCTCCTAAACCACCCATGACGACCAAGGGATGTTTTGAGTGTGGTCAAGAGGGCCATTTTAAGAAAGACTGCCCCAAGCTGCAACAGAACGACAACAATGGAGGTATTGGAAGTGGTAGTGGTGGTGGAAACAATGGTAAAGGAAGAGCTTTTGTTATTGGATCGGGTCAAGCCCGCAATGATCCGTACGAGGTGACTGGTAAGTTCCCTGTGAACGACTGTTTTGCTTCTGTATTGTTTGACACTGGAGCTGATAGGAGTTTTGTATCGAAAGCCTTTAGTCAACTCTTAGACTAACTCCAACCCCGTTAGATGCTAAGTTTCCTGTTGAATTAGCCGACGGAAAGTCTGTAGAAACGACTCATGTACTTGCGGGATGTAAGTTAAAACTGTCAGGTCATGTTTTTGATATCGACCTTATTCCTTTTACGCTTGGTAGTTTCGATGTCGTTGTCGGCATGGACTAGTTATCCGAGAACCGAGCGGAGATTATATGTCACGACAAGATAGTCCACATTACTACCCCTTCCGGCGAGATCATTTCGATCCGGGGCGAGAGAAACAGCATGACCACCAGCGTTATCACCCTCATGAAGGCGCAGAAGTATCTACGAAAGGGTCATCCGGCAATTTTAGCGCATATTGTCGAGAAACCAGCGGACGAGAAACGAATCGAATATATACCGATCGTGCGAGATTTTCCGGAAGTATTCCCGGAGGATTTGCCTAGACTCCCTCCTATACGACAAGTCGAATTCCAAATCGAGTTGACACCCGGTGCAGCACCCATAGCCCGAGCCCCGTATCGGCTCGCACCGGCGGAGCTTCAGGAGTTGTCCACTCAGTTGCAAGATTTGTTGGATAAGGGTTTTATCTGACCTAGCTCATCGCCATGGGGAGCTCCTGTCTTATTTGTCAGAAAGAAGGACGGGACTTTCCGCATGTGCATCGACTACCGGGAGTTGAACAAGGTGACGGTCAAGAACCGTTATCCTTTACCCCGAATTGATGATCTGTTTGACCAGCTTCAAGGATCGAGTTTTTACTCGAAGATCGATCTGCGATCTGGTTACCATCAACTAAGAGTACGCGAAGAAGATATCTCAAAGACGGCTTTCAGCACACGGTATGGTCACTACGAGTTTTCGGTTATGCCTTTTGGCCTAACCAACGCACCAACCGTATTTATGGATCTTATGAATCGAGTATGCAAGGCGTACCTTGACAAGTTTGTGATTGTGTTTATTGACGATATCCTGGTCTATTCCAAGCACAAGGCTGACCATGAGGAACACTTAAGGGTAATTCTGGAATTATTGAAGAAGGAACAACTGTACGCAAAACTCTCAAAATGCGAGGTTTGGCTTCGCGAGGTTCACTTTTTAAGACATGTGATCAACGAGAAAGGTATCCATGTCGATCCCGGTAAGGTAGAGGCCATCAAAAACTGGGAAGCACCTAAGACTCCGACTGAGGTGCGGCAATTCCTAGGACTGACCGGCTACTACCTGCGTTTCATCGAAGGATTTTCAAAGATTGCTCAACCTCTCACCGCTTTGACTCATAAAGGCACTAAGTACAATTGGGGTGACGCGCAAGAATCCGCTTTTCACCTGTTGAAAAACAAACTCCGTAGCACCCCTATTCTAGCCCTACCCGAGGGAACGGAGAATTTTGAGGTACACTGTGACGCGTCGATACAAGGTCTCGGTTGTGTGCTGATGAAACTCGAGAAGGTTATAGCTTATGCCTCTCGACAACTACGGGTTCACGAGAAGAACTACACGACCCATGATTTGGAACTCAGAGCTGTGGTGTTTGCCCTTAAGATATGGAGGCATTACTTGTACGGTACCAAGTTTGCCATTTACACCGACCACAAGAGTCTCCAACATATCTACGGTCAGAAGGAGCTGAACATGCGACATCGTCGTTGGGTCGTGTCACACCCTCAAAATCCACTAACGGAGTTTTACCGTCAGAGGGTGTGAACTAACAGGATCGGAATCATTAGTTATAATCAAACCATAAAAACGTTTAAATGAAAATAAGTGCGGAAGCGTAAAACCATAGAAACCGATGTTGCGTCACGCAGGACGACTTAAAAACCCAATGATAACAGTTTAAAATAAGTTTGCATAATTAAAAGTGTTTCAAGCAATGCATGATCCTAAACCGCGCGCCCGCCTCGGCTACCTGAGAATAACATACTAAAAGTGTCAACACAAGGTTGGTGAGTTCACAGTTTATATAAAATAAAGCGTTTAGCGTTTGCGTTCAGCGTTTTGCGTTACAGCGTTTTGCGTTACAGCGTTTTGCGTTACAGCGTTTTGCGTTACCAGATAATGTTATGTCAATTAGATATCTATAGGTAGCTAGCCTATAAAACAAGTATCACTAAGTGTTCGACACCGAAGCTGACTGTTTATCATTTGCCTTGCCACCAGGTCAATCCCGACCATGGTATGTGTTTAGCCAAGATTACACCCACTCGACCTCCAGCCGAGTTTAGCGTTGGGTGGGGTTTGTCAAACCCAGTAGTACTACTCAACAATGACTCGCTATTATCCAATATTAAACGGTTCGATGTGAATGAAGGACTTTTGTTAACGCGTTTGCCACTTAGTCTTTACAAGTGATATATAATTTATACTAACAAAATCTTAAATGCGTTTCGGAGTATGTTATCTCCCCCAAGTGAAAAGTGTTTAAAAAGTTTAAAAGGGGAAAGTGAAACTCACTGTTTGCGAAGTATTCCCAAAATAATTCACCAAGATGCGCGTCACAGAAAAACTCTCTCTAGCATTCTAAAACAAAAAAGAGATTTTTCTAAGTGTCGGAATATTATCAAGTCTCTAGACCCGGCACATAATACCTATGCACATAACATGTTTCGTGTTTCGTTTGTGAATCGTGTGTGACTTTAACAAAGGTATTTGTGATACGTTACATGTGTAAGCAATTATTTACGTGTCATGTATTCATAAAGTTCATCACTAGCAATTACTCCCCGTAAGGGCAATTTGGTCAACACATAACAATTAGCTAGCAAGTATTCCCCTTGAGGGCAATTTGGTCAAATCATGACAATCAATTAGCAATTATTCCCCGCAAGGGTAATTTGGTCAAAACATATCAATTATATAGCAAGTATCATGTTTCATGCATTTTCACAAAAATTCAGCAGCTAGTTTCACCGAGACAGAAATCCTACTTGAAAGATTGTACTATCTCACCGATCATAGCCTCACAATTAATTTACCAAAAATCATCACAAAAGCATATATGTCTTAGGTTTCCAGAAAATATTTTATTATATTTTTATTCCCCATAGGTTTCTCACAATCATCAAATCATTACAGCAAACTCATAACAGTCAAATTCATGCGTAACAGAATTTTATTTGAAATTCCCGTTAAACGAAAAATCCAATAAATGCGAGACCACTTGGGTTAGGTTCCTAACTCAATGAGTCAACTTCCAGAAGTGGAACCAACCCAATTGGTCTCGTAGTTCATGAGATATAACATTTACAAAACAACCTAACAGCAGGTCTAACAGCTTAGCTTTGCACAACGTTTTTGTAAAATCATAAAAATTAACTTTTACATGTCGAAAAATTGCAAATTTATATTCTTTAGAAACTAGACTCAACCTAGTTTACTGTAGTATCAATAATCTTAACCAATTTTCAAATTTACACTTCGTTACAGTCAATTAAACATCAATAACACAATCTGTCCAGAAACTGTTTGCATCCAAACTCAACATATTAACTATCAATGGACCATCATTCATTCATATAACACTCTAGACTCCATAATCACTATCCATGCACATCAATTACACATTACATACATGATTAGGGTTTTTGTTTGAACTCAAATCAAAGACACAAGCAATTAAAATGTAACAATATCCATTCTAGTTATCATATCATCATCCAATCAACAACAATCATATGAACTACATACACACATAATCGGCCTCTAGGGTTTTCAATTAACCCATTAAACATCAAAATTAAGTATAAAGGATGCATAGGATAGTCGTTTATACCTTCCTAGCACCTTAATTTTCAATCAAAAGCTTGAAATCTTGGTTGTATATGTGTGTATGAGTGGTGGCAGCCAAGGGAGCCAAGGGAGAGGAGTCCGATCGGGATTGTGTGAGGAGAGAAAGAGTTAGGGTTTAACATATTATAAATAATAATATGTTACACTTTGGCCCCTCCACTTCTAAGTATAACTTATCTAGCTTAAACTAACTTGTTTACATCTTGAGTTAGTGTTTATAACGATGTTATCACACAACACATAAGTCTAACACATAGTTATCACATAATTACTGTTTTGACGTTATTCGTTTATTCACCAATTGTTTGCGTCAACTCGTTTGCGTTTCGGTGCAATTCCCGAAAGACCACACATGTAGTAAGTGTTAAGCGTCATTTAAACCCTAGTTTAAATGTAATGAGGTGTGCGTTATAGATTCAGTGATCTTAAGTTTGAATTGACGGAGTTGAGTTAACGGAGTTAACCTGAAATTGACGATTGTCACATCATTCCCATGTTAAAGAATTTTCGTCCCGAAAATTTGAGTTAAGTCGTGTGAGTGTCTGAAAAAGTAAGAAAAATTTTCAGTTTGTCATAGGTCGAGCTGCTTAAGGATTATGATTGTGCCATCAAGTACCACCCTGGCAAGGCCAATGTAGTGGCCGACGCCCTCAGTAGAAAAGAAACCGATAAACCCAGGCGAGTGCGTGCATTGCAACTCACGATTCATGCCAGCTTACCCGATCAGATTCGCGATGCGCAAATCGAAGCTTTGAAGGATGAAAATCTTCCATCAGAACTCATGCGGGGCATGAACAAGCAACTTGAAACCAAATCGGACGGGGTCCGATATTTTGAGAACCGGATTTGGGTTCCACGATACGGAGAGTTGAGAACTCTAGTGATGGACGAAGCACACAAGTCCCGATATTCTATCCACCATCGCTCAGATAAAATGTATAATGACTTAAAGGCACTTTACTGGTGGCCGAACATGAAAGCCGACATTGCCATCTACGTGAGCAAATGCTTGACTTGTGCCAGAGTCAAAATAGAATATCAGAAGCCGTCTGGCTTGCTACAGCAACCGGAACTTCCAATGTGGAAATGGGAACACATTTCAATGGACTTCATCACGGGATTACCTAAGACACCGACAGGATGCGATACCATCTGGGTGATCGTTGACCGGTTGACTAAGTCGGCACACTTTTTGGCGATTAAGGAATCGGACAAAATGGAAAGACTGACTCGCGTCTACATGAAGGAAGTTGTGTCTAGACACGGAGTGCCTGTCTCAATCATTTCTGATCGAGATTCCCGTTTCACTTCGCACTTTTGGAAGTCGCTACAGAGTGCCCTTGGCACACGCCTTGATATGAGCACAGCATACCATCCTCAGACGGATGGGCAAAGTGAACGAACTATTCAGACCTTAGAGGACATGTTACGTGCATGTGTGTTGGATTTCGGAAAAAGTTGGGAACCTCACTTACCTTTGGTAGAGTTTTCGTATAATAACAGCTACCACGCAAGTATTAAAGCAGCGCCGTTTGAAGCACTGTACGGACGGAAGTGTCGATCACATCTCTGCTGGGCAGAGGTGGGTGACAGCCAAATCACTAGTCCAGAACTGGTACTCGAAACTTCGGAAAAGATTGTTCAAATCTGAAACCGCATGGCTGCAGCACGAGATCGCCAAAAGAGTTACGCCGGCAAGCGCCGAAAACCTCTCCAATTTCAAGTGAACAATCAAGTGTTACTCAAAGTCTCACCATGTAAAGGTGTGGTTCGCTTTGGAAAGCGAAACAAACTCAACCCGCGATATGTTGGTCCTTACCGGATAACTGAGCGCATTGGTCCGGTGGCGTACCGACTGGACTTACCAACAGAACTCAGTGGCGTACACAATGTTTTCCACGTATCCAATTTGAAGAAATGCCTATCCGATGAAACCCAAGTAGTCCCTTTGGATGAACTGCAAGTTGATGAACAATTACGCTTCATTGAAGAACCAGTCGAAGTTTTGGATTGGGAAACCAAAACGCTCAAGCACAGCAAAATTCCAATCGTTAAGGTTCATTGGAACTCAAGACGTGGACCGGAGTTCACGTGGGAACGCGAGGATCAAATGATGAAAAAGTATCCTCACCTTTTTGAAGGGCTGACCAAACACCGAAAACCGCGAAACCCGGCAAACCATCAGAAATCACATGAGGTATGAATTAAATTTCGGGACGAAATTTCTCTCTACTAGGGGATGATATGACAAACTGAAAATTTTTCTTACTTTTTCAGACACTCATCACGACTTGACTCAAATTTTCGGGAAGAAAATTCTTTAACATGGGAATGATGTGACAATCGTCAATTTCAGGTTAACCCCGTTAACTCAACTCCGTCAATTCAAACTTAAAGATCACTGAATCTATAACGCACACCTCATTACATTTAAACTAGGGTTTAAATGACGCTTGACAATTACTACATGTGTAGTCTTTGGGAATTGCACCGAAACGCAAACGAGTTGACGCTAACCATTGGTGAATAAACGAAAAACGTTAAAACAATAATTATGTGATAATTATGTGTTAGACATACTTGTTATGTGATAACATTGTTATAAACGTTAACTCAATGTACTAGAACTAGTTAATTAAGCTAGAAAAGAAGCAATTGGAAGTTGAGGGACTAGAGTGTAATATATTATTATTATTAATATAAACCTAAAACCCTAAACTCCCCTCTCTCTTCCTCTCATACCCGACGGCAGCCTACCCCCCTCTCTCCTCATGATCGGTTCACACACACACACATATTGCTTGGTTTTTGATCTTGGTTCTCACAATTGAAGCATCCTACATCCGTTTCTAGCCATCTTCTAACTTCCTATTGCTTGTGTTGGTGTTTTTGAAGGTATAATTGTGAACCCTAGGTTCCGAAAATCTTCATATAATGTGCTCATATGATTCGTTTGATTTGATGATGTATTGATGATGATTTGATAACTAGAACTGATATTGTTACATGTTAATTGTTGTGTCTTTGATTTTGAGATCAAATAAAACCCTAACCATGTATGAATGGAGTA
>NW_027506814.1:0-17261 GCF_021521415.1 Bidens hawaiensis
CGTTTTCGTTTATTTATTGCTATGTAGCTTGATGTTAAACGATGATTGCTAAACGATTTTTAATTCTAGGATATAACACTATGAATCTAGTTTCCAGAAAGGTAAAGTTTATAATTATTGGACATGTTTTGAATAGTTTTTATGATTTTACAAAAACACTGGTCAAAGTTGATTCAGGGAGTTATAGTTTGGCTTGTCTTTCTGACACCATAACTCCCTAATGACAAAACCAAACGGGTTGTTTTCAGTTCTGAAAGTTAGTATTATCAGTTTTGAAGACAACCTAATTGGTCTTGCACAATTTAGATTAATAAGTTGATAGAACCATTAAACAAGTTTTTGTTGTGCAATCTGCTGAACTGTTGGTACATATATGTAATGGTTGAATTATTGTAAGTTTTGTATGTATGAGAAAAATATATAAATTTTTTTGAGAAACCTAATTCATATATTCTACTATGGTAAATTTTGTAGAATTTATACTTAATCTTTTCTTAGTGAAAAAAAATCAGTTTGTACGTGCTATAATCTGTCTCGTGAACTAAGTGATCATAAGTTAAATTGTATGATGAATGGATGTTTGGTTGATTTGCCATGATACGATGTGTGAATACATGTTAGGACTTTTTAGTACAGTTGACATTTATTATTATCACCAACGTATCGTCGATTCAATTTTTTGTTTGTGTATACATTATGTCTAATGTGATTTTGTGTGATAGTCGTCGTGCTTTGAGGTTTCGCTTCACATTAACCTTTTACTAGTTATGATGTTAATATTTTAACAATTTTAGGTTCAAAAAGTTAGAGCCGAAATTGAAAAAGATGAAAGGAAGTCAAGAAACGAGTTGGAAAAATGAGTGAAACTAATGGAATAAATGGAAAAAGAACTTAAGGAAAATGAAGAAAGGAGGCAAAAACAATTTGATGAGTTTATGAGAAAGTTTGAGGTCGGTAGTAATTAGTAGTTGTTTCAAATATTTTGAATTCATAACTTATTAGTGAAGGTTTGTTAATGTAAACTTGTTTTGAATTTATGTTATTGGGTTTGTTAACTTATGAAATAGCAAGAAAAATGAATACAAAAAAAGGGAGGGTTTGTCGTCGTTACGAGTCAATACGGTGGCTAGTGAAGAAGTCGAACATCTAAAAGAGGTGTTTGGTCGTTTCGAAACCCATACCGTGGAACGCGCCAGTAACATGAAAGAAACCAACATATACCACGAAAAGCTTGCACAAACGTTGGAATTGCAGCAAATGAATAAAGACTATGATTCCCTCAAAGTGGCTGGTGAACACGAAGAGACCGCATTATTGTAACGACAACGACTTAAAGAATTGCACGGATATTATGGATATTAGATATTATGGATATTAGTTTTTTTTTGTTATGTATTTTTGTTTTGTATTTCATTTTTAATTTTAATGTATTTTTATTAATTATTTACTTATATGGGTTGTTATTTGTTTAGTTTATATATAAAAAGAAAATAATAAAAAATGGTGACGTGACAGTGAGGGGCTACAACACCATTACACCCAAAAATAAAAACATAACATTTGCTGACTGGACACCACGTGTCGCAATTCGCCCCAATTTATATCTCTTCCACTACACATAGTCTTAGGGAGACGTTTGCACCAGTCAGATCGGTGTACTCTCCACCCGTTATTAATGGTTCATGCTAAAGAAGGAGACTATGGAGTACTACGTACATTGAACAATCAGACAGAAAGGAAACTAACAGAAAAAAACCAATAAATAATAATAGGAGGGCCACATTAAACCTGTTTTTACATATCTTACTATATATAATTAGTCAGATTTGAGATATATTAATTTTACAACAAATTATTATCTACCCTCATACTTAAATAAATAAATGTTTGATTTTTTTATTACCAGTTAATTAACATAGCCAGCGAATATTTCACCTCGGTGTACTCTCCACCAATTATTAATGGTTCATGCTAGAGAAGGAGACTATGGAATACTACGTACATTGAACAATCAGACAGAAAGGAAACTAACAGAAAAAAAACCAATAAATAATAATAGGAGGGCCACATTAAACCTGTTTTTACATATCTTACTATATATAATTAGTCAGATTTGAGATATATTAATTTTACAACAAATTATTATCTACCCTCATACTTAAATAAATAAATGTTTGATTTTTTTATTACCAGTTAATTAACATAGCCAGCGAATATTTCATCTTGGTGGAGTGGCCAGGCTGATAAAGGATAAGAACCTAACCTCCTTGAGGTCTTAGGTTTAATATATCTGGAGCCCGTCCCGAGTTTTCTTTTACAGTGTATTTACTCCAGAGTGCTTGCTTTTGTGGAGGGTACAACATCTGTCAAGTGGCAGTTGGCTGGAAATTTTCTCAGGGAGCGCCTAGCCAAACTCGGATGCCAAGCGTGGACCCAGTTAAGACAACATAATCTTGGTACGAGTGGGGCGGTTGGGGCTTCCGACTTGGGAGCAGCGGTCAACTTATTCGCCATTCAAAAAAAAACATAGCCAACGAATCCATGATTATCTTAATTAATGCAAATTTATTAACTTAAACCAAATTTAGCTAGTCTGTTAAGTTGAATATTAAAAAATATATATATTTTACTACAGTTTGACATTAGACGAATTTTTAAAAACTAAGCAGTTATCAATATTTTAACATTTTACATATTAAACAAGAATGGGGTGAGGGCGGTTTAGTGAATACTAAATATCTGAGGTGACCAACTAATTAAGTCTTGGTTTACCCAAGCATTTGTCGCCTATGTAACTTTAAAGCCATTTTAGGAATGGCTAGATCACCTCTCTACTCTAGGGTAGTCTTCTTCATGTGACGAGCTGAGTCGAGCCAGGGAAAGCTTGGGCTGGGCTCGGTTATGTATGGAAACCGAACTGAAAATTTACAACGCCGTATACGTTTTTTGATAGTTTATCATATCAATCCTCTCGTTGCAACGCGCGGGTGTGTTTAGGTGTTTGTAATTAGGTTTTTACAATGTCTACGTATCTGAATAGTATATATACATCGGAACTTGTATAATCTTAGACGTCCGTACTGTTTGCTATCATTTCAAAATCATATATATTTGGTTACACATATTGAAGAATGACTACATATTGAAGAACCAAAATCCCATTTAATTAGTTGCATCAAATTGGCCAGCTCCGACTGCAGTAGTGGTATTGCCACTTGAAATAAAAACTGAAATGAATCGGCCATCTCAACTTGCAACTCTTTCAACATCTTCTAACACCCGAGTAGGTTGGAAATCAAGAAACATGGGAGCGTGATGAGTACGTACCGATTACAAGTGACATAAAATAACAAATATATTTTTTTTTAAATAGCTTAAAATGACCATAAATGATATTCATTAATCTTAGATAACCTTCTTGTGGAGACCTCAAATAGTCAAACTAGGAATACGATTTTTAGCATTGGACAGGGCTGAAGGCAAATCTGTCTAGGTGCATCTATAATTTTTTAGCATTACCTTAAAATTTGACCAAATCCAAACCATTTTAAATGAATTAATTTGAGTTATTTTAAATTTATATAGGTTGGTCTGGGTCATAAATTTTAAATAAATGGGTCAAAATGGGTCTCTTGAAATTCCACCTTCTTATTTTCGGGTCAAAATATAACGAAATGGGTCGACGTGGGTTCTGTTGAAAATAATTCACATGGGTAATTGGCACGTGCATGGTTTTCTCTCAAGTGAATATTATTAATTATTTAATAAATCAAGAGCTAAGTCAGTTGAAGACCTGGGTTTTCTGCATTATAATAGTTCAAGTTTGTTTCCTACTTTCATGTTTGTTTACGTTATCAGTATGGCTATTTAAGACTTTTGATATTTTCTTTTGTTATGTACGCTACAATCTGATTTCAATTGAAAGAGAGAGAACCCTAATTTAATTCAATATTTTGTTCTTTGTTGCTCTTGATATCTAACAATGTGGTATCAGAGCACAAATTGAGTGAGTTCATATATCACTACCCGTGAGCTTTTCCCTTTCGTAAGAAACCCTAATCACGGGTGAGCCTTCATCAAATTCCTATATACCTGTGTTTTAGGAGGAAGGATACGAATACTGGAATATTCGTATGAAAACCATTCTCATGTAAAAATATCTTTGGGAATTGGTTGAAACTGGTGTACCCAAAGGGAATGCTAATCAATAAAGTTAAAGAGAAGCCAAGAAGAAAGATGCGAAAGCCATGGCTCTGATTCAACAAGGTGTTGCTGATCAATTGTTTTCTAGAATTGCTGGTGTCATCAGCCAAAGAAACCTGGGATACTTTGAGAATCGAGTTCCAAGGCGATTCTCATGTGAAATCTGAAAAATTACAAGGTCTGAGAAGATAGTTCAAGAACCACCGGATGAAGAATGGAAAGATGATAGACGATTATTTCTCAAGAATCATGAGCATTCTCAGCCAACAACGTGCTTATGGAGAAGCCGTGACTGATTAGAAGATAGTCGAGAAGGTTTTAAGAATCATGTCCCCGAAGTTTGACTATGTGGAACCTTCCATTGAGGTATCATCAGATCTATCAAGTCTTACTCCTGTAAAGTTGATGGGCTCTCTTCAATCACAAGAAGAGAGGATGTTGGGGAGAAATGAGGAAGAAAATGCTAATTTAAGGAATGATGAACAAGCACCGCAAGTTATGCAAAATTCTAGAAGAAACCCTACTGATAGGGGCAGGGGGTGGCGGTCAATTTAGAGTCGGTGGTAGAGGAAGATTTGGTGAAAGGAGTCGAGGACCACAATGCCATATTTGTAGAAGATTTGGGCACTATAAGAAAGACAGTTGGTTCAATAATGAAGAGCAACATGCTAATGTAGCAGATCAAGAAAAACAACCAAGAAATGAAGATCAGACGTTGTTCGTAGCCTGCGTTAATGGGGGAGATCACTGCTCTCAAGAATTTATGCTAATGGAAAACTCAGAGTCACACACAACCAATTCCCCGTGGTTTATTGACTATGGGTGTTCAAATCACATGACTGGTGTTAAAAGAAGGTTTTGTTAGATAGGATGAAACTTTTAAACTTCATTGAAATCTGAGTGATAAGAAACAAGTGAAGTTTGAAGGAAAAGGAGACATAAAGATCAACACCAGTGATGGCAATTCAAAGATCTTGTGTGATGTGTACTCTGCTCCCAAGTTAAAATATAACCTCTTGAGTGTAGGTCAACTAATGAGGGGGATATTTTCCTTACACATTGAGGATGATGACTGCACCATTGTTCACAAAGAAACTCAAACCGAAATGATTAGAGTGAAGTTGGCCCCAAACAATATGTTTCTACTCGATGATGCTAAGACCAAAGAATACACAAAAACATCCAAAGGTGATGAGGTGTCAATGTTATGGCATTCCAGTTTTGGGCATCTTAATGTTGAAGGGTTGAGTTGCTTCATGATAAAGAAATGGTTCATGGTCTCCCACATATTAGATCAATCCATTATTGTGAAGGATGCATACTTAGAAAACAAACAAGGCACTCATTTCATGTGAACACCTGGCGAGCTGCTCATAAATTGGAACGGATACATTCAGACGTGTGCGGACCAATGCAGATCCCAAGTCTTGGTGGAAGTAAGTATTTCATATTATTTGTTGATGACTTTTCTCGTATGTGTTGGATATACTTCCTTGAAAGGAAGTCTGAAGCTTTTTTAAAATTCAAAATCTTTAAAGCCATGACTGAAAAACAAAGTGGTAATCAAGTTAAAGTCTTAAGAACTGATAGGGGTGGGGAGTATTGTCCAAATGAGTTTAACTCATTTTGTGATCTTAATGGGATAAAAAGGTAACTAAAGGCTCCTTATACTCCTGAACAAAATGGCGTCTCAGAAAGGAGGAATAGGACCGTTTTGAACCTGACTAGGAGCATTCTAAAGGCAAAACAATTGCCCAATTATTTTTGGGCAAAATCTACAGCCGCTGCATGCACACCCTTAACATGTCTCACCCTAAATCCCTTAATGTGAAAACACCCTTTGAAGTATGGATGAATAGAAATCCAGTTGTTCATAATACGAGGGTGTTTGGTTGTATTGCATACGGGCTTGTTCCATCTCAGATGAGAAGGAAGTTGGATCAAAGGTCCGAAAGAAATAATTTTATTGGTTACTCAAGTCAGTCAAAGGCTTTTCGTTGTATAATCCCATTACTAAAAATATAAGTACTAGAAAAGATATTGAATTTCTAGAAGAAGAACAATGGGATTGGAAGGGTAAAACTGATAATGAGTCATAACAACTGGTTGAGGATGACTCAGAAGATCTATCTGATGATGGGTTTGTTGAAGAACCTTCACAAGTCTCTAAAGCAGGTCAATCTTCCTCTCAAGGTGAGAATCTTTCACCCTCTTTTACTACACCAGTTGACGCAAGTACCCGAATTGCCCCAACTGATTCCAACACTTTACCTTTAAATATATAAAAAATCTAGAAGAAGTATTACAGTCATGCCAATTTGCCTTGTCTACTACTGATCCTCAATGTTATAAAGATGCTTCTAAAACGAAAGAATGGTAGAAGGCTATAAGAGAGAAGTTGGATGCAATAAACTACAACAACACTTGGAAGCTTGTTAAATCTCCAAGTCACAGAAACATCATAGGGGTAAAGTTAAAACTAAACTAAACCCAATTTAAAAAAGACCTAAAGTTAGGGATTTATCAATAGGTAATGTTGCACAAGGAGATTTTACTCGTTGGTGTCAATTGGGCGGTCTATGGGTGCAATTATCTCGACGAAAAAAATTCTTGTTATGCTTAATATCTTTAGTTTGATCTGTCTTAATTCTGTCCCAGAATTGGGTCAAAGAGAAGTGATCAAGAATAAAGATAGGTTTGTGGCTAAGGGCTATTCTCAAAGGGAAGTTGTTGATTCCCAAGAAACTTTTGCACCAGTTTCCAGGTTCGAAACTATCAGAATTGTTATCTCTATTGTTGCCTACATGGGTTGGTCTCTATTCCAACTTGATGTAAAATCGGCTTTCTTGAATGGAGAACTCAATGAAGAGATCTTTTCAAGACAATCATGTCTATGTTTTGTTTAAAGCCTTGTATGGTTTAAAACAGGCCCCTCGGCCCTGGTATGCAAAGATTTATACCTATTTTGTGTCTCATGGGTATCTAAGAAGTGAGAATGAGCCAACACTATACACCAAAAGAACTAGTGCAGGTAATGTTATTTATATGTGCATCTATGTAGATGATATTATTTACACTAGTTCTTGTTCATTGTTGGCTGATGAATTCAAGCAAGGCATGATGACTACCTTTGAGATGACGGATTTGGGGTTTCTTAATTACTACCTAGGCTTAGAAGTGAAGCAAACCAGCCAAGGGGGATTTGTGTCTCAAGAAAAATACGCTACAGAATTGTTGAAGAAATATGAGCTAGAGTTGGCTAATCAAGAAAGCACACCGATGAATGCTCAAAAAAGGTTGCAACTTGAAGACGGTGCTGATAAGGTGATTGCTACCATGTATAGAAGCATGGTTGGTGGTCTAATGTATTTGTCTCACACTAGGCCTAGCATAACATTCTATGTAAGTTATGTATCAAGATTCATGCAATCTCCATACAAGTTACATATGGGAGCAGTTAGAAGAATCATGATATACCTGACTGGTACTAGGATATTTGGAATATGGTATGGAACATCATAAGATGAAACGAAGATTTAACTGGTTGGATACTCGGATAGTGATTGGGCAGGGTGTGTTGATGATAGAAAAAGTGTTTCAGCCCAGGTGTTCTTAGTTGGTAATGGAGTTGCGACTTGGAATACCAAAAGGCAGCCCACGGTTGTATTGTCGAGTACCGAGGCTAAGTATGTAGCAGCTACAAGTGCTACATGTCAAGCTATATGGATTAGAAGAGTCCTACAAGATCTGGGATGGGAACAAAATGAAGCTACTACTGTGTTTTGTGACAACAAGTCTACTATCTATTTGTCTAAGAATCCAGTTCTACGTAGTAGATCAAAGCATATCGAGTTGAAATATCACTTCATTCATGATATAGTGGAGCAAGAAGTGGTGAAGTTGGAGTATTGTACTACAAATAATCAATTGGCTGATATCCTAACCAAGGCTCTTCCACAAGAAAAGTTTGTGTTCTTCAGGTATCAACTAGGAGTTTTGGAGTGTGAATTATGGGGGAGTGTTGAAAATAATTCACATGGGTAATTGGCTCGTGCATGGTTTTCTCTCAAGTGAATATTATTAATTATTTAATGAATCAGGAGATAAGTCAGTTGAAGACCTGGTTTTTCTACATTAGAATAGTTCAAGTTTGTTTCCTACTTTAATGTTTCTTTACGTTATCTGTATGGCTATTTACGCCTTTGATATTTTCTTTTGTTATGTAGGCTACAATCTGATTTCAATTGAAATAGAGAAAACCCTAATTTGATTCAGTACTTTGTTCTTAGTTGCTCTTGATATCTAACAGGTTGGTGTCTTCAGGATAAGTGGTAGGTTCCGGTCGAAAAATGGGTTTTGGATTGGAACGAGTCAGTTTAGGTTTTGACTCAGATCAGGTTTTTAGCCGACACAAGTTTTCGCACTAGACGAGTTGGGATTTGTAAAATCCTGCTTTTGATAATATTAAAATAAAAGAATTTTCCGTCTATTTACGGGTGTGTTTATATTTAGTCAAGATTAAATACAATATTAGAGTGTGGGCTTGGATCTTAAAAGATGAAATAAGAGATGGTGATGGGCCTTTGATCCATGGGCTTAAGGGTATATAAACCCCTTAAACCTTCCTAAAACTCTAAATTCTCATTCTTATCATCTAGCCTCCATAACACACTAAAAAACACACACAAACACCCTCCTATATCTCAAACCAAGATCCGAAGGAAAAGACACGAGCTGGTGGGTGTTAGAACATCATGACGAGCAAAACCTACACCAACACTAGATCATGTTCGTAAACTGATTCGATTAATTAAAGGTACGTTTTATAATGAAAACCCTTGTTCGGCTCGTGTAGTATTCCAAGATCTATACAAATGATAAAGACTAATCAAACATGATAATTCTCGATAAAATCTGTTAACACCTGATAGGTTAATTAATCAAACCAAAAACCAGATATAAACATGGATCAGATACTCCATTAAACCTTAACGTTTAAATGATTGGTTGATTGGGGTTACTAGGCGATGTGTTTGCGATTCTAACGACCCCAATTTTGTGTTGTTTCATCACGATTGCGGGTTAATCGCAAATCTGGTGTCTGTTGACTGTTTATGTTCATAGCAATTTTGACTTTGACAATCTTAGTCAATGAATGGATGAATACTGATGCTTATTCACTATAAGCGGATGGCAGGCCATTCGTGCAAATGAAGCTCCCATTCGTCTAATAGAGGTCATGAATGGTCTACTCATTCGTTATCCACCCATTCGCTATTTTAAGACAGCGAATCAATTCATTCGCTATAAAATACACTTGCATGCTCCTGTAACGAATGTATAACCTATTCGTTTCAAGAAAACACGAATGGCCCTAGTCATTCATTATGCACTCATTCGTTTCAGATCAAGCCATTCGTTAACGAATGGAATCATTCATCATAACGAATGGGGTAGCGTATGATGTAAAGTATTTAGTAAAAATTGAGTTTTAGATGAGATTTTAGTAAAGGACCTTTAATGAAAATAAATTTTTTCCAAGCTGACCTGGCATCTCGACCCCAGCCAGCGGCTCTGCCCCTTGGACTCTGCTAGGGGCTACTGCCCCTAGACCCCGCTTTCGGGGGCGCTGCTCCCGGACCCCGTCCGTTGAGGGTTATATTAAACTAGAAATACGATATATGTAGTGATAGTTAATTGATATGTGTAATTATTGTACAGTTAGCCGCGCCCAGTTAAAGAGAGGAGTTACCATTAACTCGGAAATGAACCAAGCTCAGGTGAGTTTCTAGCCCACTTCCTTGTTATGATTTCGGGGCTGTGTGCCTACTCAATGTGAATGTTAATACAATTACCTTAAATGATAAGTGTATGCTATGATGATTGATGTGATAATATGGTATGAATGTTATGAATAAATGCTTGTCGGTGCGTGAACGATCTTCTAAATATTGCACGTACTATCAAGGAATGTAACGTGTAGTATGTCTAATATGAGATAAGTATGTGTGAAATTACGTAATGAAATGAGTATGTACGAAAATATGTTTATATAAGGAAAGGTATGTATGGTTATCAGATGGATGGAATGTATGTTTAAAAGGAAACATACCCTAATAATATCTGCGAGTGTATGGAACAGACCCTAATAATATTTGCGAATGTAGGGAACAGACCCTAATAATATCTGCTAATGTAGGAAAAAACCCTTATAATATCTGCGAATGTAGGGAACATACCCTAATAATATCTACGAATGTTATAAGACGAAATGTTCTTTAAAATGTATATGTATGGATGAACGTATGTATGCATGTATGAAAGAAAGGTAATAGGCTAAGTATGAATATGTATATTCGGATACGTATATATATGTATGTATGTGAATGTATTGTATGTTGCCTGATTAACTAGAACTCACTCAGCGTAGCTGACTTTTGGTATGCACGCAGGTGAATAGGTTGAGGCAGCTCGCTTGAATAAGGACACATGACATTGGACTGAATACACTGACATATTGAGGAAAATGTTATGATGTTATTATGGATTATGTTTTAATTTTAAAGACAAAGATGTTTAATTTGAAAAGATTTGAACGATTCTGTAATATATGTTTGAAGTTTATTATTCCGCGAAAAGTTTTAATTACCTATGATATTTAGAACTGTGTTCATGAGTAAATCCAACGTCCATGCAGGGCACCGGGATCGGGGCCTTACAATTTTCTGATTCTTTATGGTCGATTTCGCATTCGTTTTCGATTCTTTTTTTATCTTGATCGATTTTTCGGTTTCGATCAGTTCGGTTCAGTTTTGGTTTTTTGTTTCGTTTTCGTTTCATTTCTTGGTTTTTTTAACGAGGACAACGGAGGAAACAATTTTGTTTTTTACATTTTGTTTTTCTTTTTGTTTTTTTACATTTTGTTTTTGTTTTTTATTTATATATATTTTGAGTTATAATTTTTATTAATTATTAATTTTGAATTTCTTTTAGAGGTTTTGATCTTAATAAAAACCTCTAAAAAAATAAAAAAAATCATAACTCAAAATATAAATAAATCAAAAAATGTAAAAAAAACAAAAATATTTCATCCATTGTCCGCGTTAAAAACCGAGCCTTACCCCTTCCGACCCGAACCAAAACAACCCTTTTTTAATTGACCCATTCCAACCCTATCCCGTTCCAACATGACCCTTTTCGACCCAACCCATTCAACCCTAGATACAGTAAAACCAATAGCAGTTGATACTTCCCGATTTGTTAGTCACCCAAGTCTAAATTACGACCCTTGTAGGAGTGGCAATCTAGACCTAAATTATTTCAAATGGGTTTGGGTTTTTTTAAAAATCATATGGGTTGGTTTGTGGCATAGATTTTTAACTAACTGAGTACAATGGGTCAATTGAAATTCCGCCTTTTTATTTTCGGGTAAAAAAAAGTCGATAAATTTAAAGAAAATGGTTGATTGGGTTAGTGTCTTAAGAAAAGTGCAGGTTTTGGTTGAAATAGGTTTTTGATTGGAACGAGTTCGGCTTAGGTTTTTGCTCGGATCAGGTTTCGAGACGACATGAGTTTCGCACTGGACGAGTTGGGTTTTAGTTTGATTTGTTTCTTTTTGGTCGGTTTCGATGCACAGGACGGATTGGGTTTCGGTTTCTTTTTGGTCGGTTTCGGATTCGTTTTTGGTTTTTTGTTTAGTTTTGGTCGTTTATATCAGTTTCGTTTATGTTTGGATTATTTTATTTAGTTTCGTTTTAATCGATTTTTTGATTTTGATCAATCCGGTTTAGTTTTGGTTTTTTGTTTCTTTTTCGACACTTTTCGGTTTCGGTTCATTTCTCGGGGTTTTCTTTTGAAGAGCGAGAAAAACGGAGTCAACGTTTTTAGTTTTTTTACTTTTTCCTTTTTGAGTTATGATTTTTTAAAATTTTTTAAGGGTTTTTATTAACATTAAAAACCCGACAAAAAATATTTAAAAAAATAATAAAAAATCATAACTTAAAATATGAATCAAAAAAGGAAAATGTAAAAAAACTAAAAAGTTTACTCCGTTGTCATTATTCTTCAAAAAAAAAATACCAGATCCGAAACCCGTTTTGACCCGTTCCGACCTTGACACATTCCGACCCGGACCCATTCTGACCCTAACCCGTTCCGACCCGAACCAAAACAACCATTTTTTTAGTTGACCAATTCCGACCCTTAACCCATTCGACCTTAACCCGTTTTGTCCCAACCCAACCCATTTTGCCACCCACACATGAAAATTTATGTTATGCTCCCGGCTGATGATATATGATAAAAAATAAAATATTTTTCGTGTCGGGTCGTTACAAGGGTCTGTTGCAGAGGTCTTTAAAGCCTATATCTTATGATTTTCAGAAGAGGAACCAAACGAGGTTGTAATGACCTGAAATTTTACATGATGCTTCCGGCTGATGAAATATGAGGTTCCCCAAAAATAAAATCTTTTTCGTGCCGGGTCGTTACAAGGGTCTTCGAAGCATATAGCTCATCATTTTTAAAAGATTACCCAAACGAGGTTCTAATGACCTAAGACTTTACGTTTTGCATCCGGCTAATGAAATATGAGGTTTCTTAAAAGTAAAATCTCTTTCTTATCGTGTCATTATAGGGTCCGTTACAGGGGTATTCGAAGCATATAGCTCATGATTTTCAAAAGAGTACCCAAACGAGGTTGTAATGACCTGAAAATTTATGTGACACTTCCGGCTGATGAAACATGAGGTTCTGAAGAAACACTAAGTGACCCCGGGTAGATTATAGATAATCTGGGGGTTAAGTAATGTTTCCCACAAGGGTTAGGTCCGGCAAAGAAGGATGTTCTTCAGATGACCTGCAAAACAGACACCGTGAGCTCGTCACTGAGAAGGGGGGGTTCCTCCTTGTGACCACCCTCCGGCGTAAGAATCAGACTAGATTTCTCTGAATATAAGTATATATTGAGAGAAATAGCCAGTGAAGGTAAGATACAAGAAGATCATACCGTTCCAAGGTGTTGGAGTATTTATAGCCGAAGGTAGGTTTCCAAGCAGGTATAGCCAACTGTATAATATTCCTGTTCTACCAACTATGGGCTACGCACGTGCCATGCTGGTTGGTGGGTAGGCAGCGGCTGATAGTGACAAGGCCGGCTGTGTACTGTTCCCTTTCCACCAACTGCAGGCCATGTGCGTGCCACGACAAGGGTTGGTGAGTAGGCAGCGGCTAATAGTGACAAACAGTACTAGAGCATGCTCCTCGTACTGTTGTCGGTGAGCTGTCACCCTGTGATTGGTTCATGGGCTGCTTTGGTCAGATCTTGTCTATTTTGTCCATACCTTGGCAGGTATAGTACAAAAGATCTTCTAGAAGCATACGGACTGGCTCATTTGGGCGGGAGTATTCCCGCCTTGCTCATTCCTTCAGGTGACACTGAATTATTTGAGAGTTAGTGCCTTGTGTGTGTAGCCTTGCTATTAGTGCGGGTAGCCTTCCCTGATGGCTTGTATCCGCAGCTGCGGGGACAGGCGGGGTACTTCACCATTGGGAGGCTTTCCCTGTGGGAACAGCTGGCGTACTGCGCGTAAGGTCTTCATCTCTGAGCATGGTGGGTCCTGCGGAACCAGTTGGTCCTTGCGCAGACGTCCCACTTCAAGGTGAGTCTTGCGGGTCCAACTGGGCTCTGCTGGGACCTACCTCTTCAAGTCCCCCCAGTCCAATGTTCTTCTCATGAATTGTTAATAAGTGAGGTGAACTTTGGACTTAAGCAAGGGGTTTTGAAAAGGATTTAGTTTTAAGGTTGTCCGTGGGGATTCTTCCCGCGGTTTCCCTAATGTCACGTGCAGAAATTCCCGACTTTTCTGCTTGATCTTTGGGTATGATGCGGGTAGGTGTGTAACCTCCTCGCAAGTCAGGAACGTTGAGTTTCACTTGTGTAGATTCTCCACGAGGTTTCGGTAGTTTTAAACATAGTGATCAATTATGTTAAAGAACCAATTCCATCCTGGAGCTTCAAACAATCTAGTTCTCAACGTTCCCGCTATGCGGGGATGTTATTTCCCTTTCCGCAAGCATGGCCCAGAAGATCCTTCTTGGTTTCAATTCCCTGCGAGTGCTAAGTATGTGAAGGGTTTCGCCTTAACACTGTACCCGCACTCGTCTTATAGTTATCTTACTTCCAATGTATTCTTGGCAAAGCATAAATTCATACTTTTAAAAACCAACAAAATACCAAACTAATAATTCATGACAGAAGCCAAATTATAAAATAAAAACTCCAACATTTTAAAGCCAAGATATATGATAATATCATATATCCCTTAAAACTACAATATTTTTAAATTCGTGAAATTTATACTCTTATTCTAAATGTGCATTAGAAACAGAAGAGTATAATGATCACACATTCAAAATCATAAGCCACTTCATTTAAGCTAGATACACTAGATAAAATAACTATCCAACTGCATTTACCATAACGTGTCGATCACATTTGAGTAGTTTATGATCAATAATCTCCTCCCCGTATGTAGTGTCTGCCCCATATTGAGATGCCTCTGAATGGTCATGTCCCCTTGATATTAAATGGTTTGATATAAGATATGCAACTATTATGAATAATTTTTTAATTGAAATCATACCTGAAGACCATCCATTGCTGTCTAGTAACCCCTTTGTAGCTACATTGACAAACATGAAACCGCTTTGACTCGTTAACAACGTCGCATGCTCTTCAGATGGACTGCCCTTGAAATTTAATTCAAGACCCAATCATCTATCAATAATCAAAATTGACCCAAAAAAGTACAAAACTAACAAACCATAAATCTAAACCTATAACAATCTTCAATTAAGATAATAACAATTTGAAGAAGTTTAATACCAGTAAACGAAGAAGCCAGAGCCGGTAATGGATGTCGCAGAAGACCATAACTCAGTTAAAACCCTAGTTGTAATGATTCTTTAACCAATAACACAGTTCAAATCATATCATAAACCATCTCTAATGCTTGTTCTTGTTAAAAGCTTAAACTCCCGGAAATATGCGTCGTCTTTTCTCTAGGTTGCATTCACAATTCATTAGTAAATCAAATAAAAACAATAAAAAAACCCTAAACCTGTATTCCCCATAATTATCAAAGTAATACATTTCAACTCACAATTAATAAATTCATAAACTTCAACTAACAATTATAAATAATTACACAATGCAGCATAAGCACAAACCTTGCCATTGGCGCAACTAAATCCCACAAAATCAGAATAATTGTCACTTCCAGCGAGCTCATCACGGACAGGGAGCCACTCGACGGTGAGCGAGGCCCCTCAAGCGCATGTGTGAGACCAAATCATTAGAAACTGAACCCCGACTAAATCTCCATTGTCTTAACCCACCACCAACAGACTATTCCAACCACAAATCTCAAAATATATGATGAAATCTGAAAAGAACCATTGAAGATTAGTAAATTAGGGTTTGTTTCCTATGCCCAATATGGAATAAAAATCATGAACGGGGAGACGGAGGTGAGGAGAAATCGTCGATGTTCATTCAACAAGAGAGAGAGAGAGAGAGATTGTTTTAGTATTGAGAGATCTTGAAATGGTGTTAAGATTTAATGTAGTAACCATTTGTACACAATGCACAATTCATTGTAATCTCTTAATTTTTTCAACATAATTTATTCTCTCTGATATGTATTATATATAGCAATATATATATATAATATATAAAAGCAAAAAAGAACAATTATAATAATCAAAATCAAAAGAGTTTTGTTTGTTTTGTTTGTGTCCGTTATAATATGAAAAATAGTTCATTTTTTAATAATATCAATAGAAGTCATTCTCGTGACTAGGTGAGTTAACTAGTAAGCAGTAAAATGCATGTAGATAATTGACACGTAGCAAGCCTCAAAATGAAGTGCATACGCCCCTTGTTCTCCACGTGTCATCAAGGAATATCAAATATAAAAATGTATATATACACGTCTCATAGTCATCATCATTCTCATTCATATGAACTGACTTAAGCTAGCTAGCAATGAGCCAGGGACAACCACGACGACCTATCAAATACGGCGATGTGTCGGGAGAGTTGGGCAGTCAACCCATCACCCCACAAGAAGCAGCCGTCATGCAGTCCTCTGCTGTGAGAAAAAGCAGTGAAGATGATCTGGTTACGATAGGAGAAGCACTAGAGACTGCTGCCTTATCTGCTTCAGAGAAACCAGTTGAACAGAGTGATGCCGCCGCTATACAAGCAGCAGAAGTTCGTGCAACTGGTCGTATGCAACTGATACCGGGTGGCGTGGCAGCCAAAGCTCAAGGGGCAGCCTCCCTAAATGCACGGGCCATGCGTGATGAGGACAAACAAAGCTTGGAGATGTCTTGGTGGTTATATATTATATATAACTAGCTAGTATATATATATATATATATATAACTGATGGTGATTTCTACATTTATTTATTATATTACAAACAAGTGCGTCTTGTAAAACGCACATGCATGATTCATTTGACTTTTATATATATTTATGAACAAAAACGCATAAAATGAACACAAATTAAGCCAAAAAAACGAAGTATAAAGCATCAATTCATCCAAAAATAAATTAACAAACGTAAATGAAGAAACACTAAGTCGACACCCGGGTAGATTATGGATTATCTGGGGGTTAAGTAATGTTTCCCACGAGGGTTAGGTCCGGCAAAGAAGGATGTTCTTCAGATGACCTGCAACACAGACACCGTGAGCTCGTCACTGAGAAGGGGGGTTCCTCCTTGTGACCACCCTCCGGCGTGAGAATCAGACTAGATTGCTCTGATATAAGTATATATTGAGAGAAATAGCCAGTGAAGGTAAGATACAAGAAGATCATACCTTTCCAAGGTGTTGGAGTATTTATAGCCGAAGGTAGGTTTCCAAGCAGGTACAGCCAGCTGTATAATATTCTTGTTCTACCAACTATGGGCTACGCACGTGCCATGCTGGTTGGTGGGTAGGCAGCGGCTGATAGTGACAAGGCCGGCTGTGTACTGTTCCCTTTCCAC